>NW_019942956.1:101650-129097 GCF_002910315.2 Salvelinus sp. IW2-2015
TACACATAAGAACAAATGTAATGAGCAACAGTTTCAAGACATTTATGTCTACTTACCAGAACACCTAAAACGACTGTTTAGCCCACTATGATTGTCTTGTTTTATATCTAGTCGGAATCAACCAATCTGCAGAATGCAAAACCATCGCAAGTATTTACAAGAAATCCTATTTTAAGACGCACGAGCGAAATGAAACCAACACATTGAGACAAAATTTAACTAATCGTATTTCCCTAAACGACCAGGCTTCTTTAAACTGGCGGGCAAAACGACTAAGGACAAAATAACGATTGGGAAAATATAAACTAAATAAATGTGTGTTGTATCGGGTTAAAAAATAATTCATTACAAAACCGACAATGTTGTCATTGCTGGGATGAGGATCCCGCCCCTCCTAGAATTACCTAGTTGATGGATTTCTACGACTGGTCTCCGTCGATTGGACAGCATCACTGTCAGGAGCGTCTTACACAGAAGACAGGATTGTTGGCGGTTCGCTTAAATAGGTATAAGGGCCAAGTGAAGCGATGTACTTTAAAAAAGTGGCAATATTTCGACAATAAAGTCCAAATTATATTTTGTGAATAAAGTGGCAATATTTCGAGAATATACTCTTAATGTAATTTTGAGAATCAAGTCAACATTTGAGAATAAAGTCGCATATATAGTTCAAGATTAAAGTAGGGGATTGGTTAACTGCATGTCTCCCTGGCTCCCTGGCTCCCTGTTGCTGTGGGTGTCACCGTTGAAAGTTTTAGAAGTTACTTAGTAATAAGGAAATCCTTTCTCTTTTAGCGCATAATATCCAAATTAGGACATAATAACCAAGTAGGCCTATTACAACATGGAAGAGGTTGTGCCACTGATTATTTTCAGGAGGAAACCACCTATTGCATCCAAGTCGGTAAATCCACAATAGAGCATCAGCTCATCTTCCACTCCCTTTCTGTAAGGCTATTGACTCTATACGAATGGTAACAGCTCTATCAACTGAAACATGGCACCTCACCTAGATTAGGTTAAAGAGAGGAATTATCTCACCGTATCTATTTTTATTAATCACCAACTCTTACAAAATTCTTTAAATAATAGTCCCGCATGAGGTATTTCCATAGCTGGTAAATCAAATTATTATAAGCCGAGCTGTGACGATACTACCACCTTTTCTGAAAAGATTCCTCGTCAGATTCCCATATGCATCAATGTGAGTAGAAGATCCATTTCTCCAAGAGCCGAATCTTTGGTTTTGAAGTAATGGCTGAACAATTATATGAGAGTGGGAACTCTGGCATTGTGGCCTAGTCAGAAGGATTCAGTAGATGGTATATAGATCCAAGTTCCGTATTCTATAATGGATAATTTGTATTGATCATCTGGTTTACTTCACATGAACTATATATGTATATATTCTTATTATCGGATTTGTGAGGCTATAAGCGCGAGTTTATCGCTATGGTATCAGTATAGGTTAGAGGTATTTTTGTAATTCTGAGTATAAACTAGTGTAACCTTTGCGATATCATAAAACACCTACAGTAGAGTATCTGAATTTTGTGTAGTCAGATGGCGTAACAAGGAGCTTATCTTTAAAAGAGAATGAGAGAAGCAAGTACCTTAATATATCCAAGTCGTAGGGAGATGTGTGTGTAGTCATGTCTAGATCGTAAGAGTATGAGCTCTCTTATCGTATGTAATATTTTGGACTGAGTAAATTAGAGTGCTAGCGGAAGGAGGATGGAACCAGATATGCTGTTGCAATGTTATGTAGGAGGAGATAAAGTTCGCGTGTGTTGGTGATCCACATTGTTCATGTGAATTAAACTTCGTTGAGTGGTTTTAGGGTCATAGAAGCACTTATTGAGGAGAATACGGTGGAGTGGCATCTGACGTCATGAACTTTCTGAGACCTTTACTACCTGTGAAAATGATATGAGAGTATTGTCTAATGAGAGTGCAATGGGATAAAATCATACATTACCCTTATAAGAAAGACACCATTTTACTTATCGTTGGGATTCTAATTCGTGGCGATGTGCGATGCATGTCGTCTCTATGCTTCTGCTTATTACGTTGCATCTATGTTGGGTGTTATGCTCTAATGGAGTGAATATAATGACGCAAGAGGGAGTCCATGTGAAGAGCGTGCTCTGCATGTTGCGAGTGTCAGGTTTTGCTGTGCGATGTGAGTCCGTGAGGCAGTATTGATTGAGATGCGATATTCTAGTTTATTGCTGTCATACACAGATATATATATATGGAAGTGAAGATCTCTGACAATGATTGTTGGTTGTATACCAAAAAAGTAATGTATTGTTGTTGTTATGGTGATGTATTGTTTACCGACAGACTATTTGCTGCGGCTCGGTTGTCTTAGTCAAGATGAGTGCAGATGTATTTATCGGTGCCCCAAATACGATGTGTGTTTTTTGTTCCGTCTTATTCTACGATTGCTGTAATCTAATAGTTTTAACGTCATTTTATGTTGAGCGTCTATAATTTGTTTGCCTGCTACGTCTCTTAGTCGATGTGGCCGAATAAATAATAACTGTGTATGACATCGGATAGACTGGTCGTGGTGAGTTGACGTGCCCACACTCTGGACATCGAGTCAGTAATCCTTGTGTACGTTACTTTGTCACGGATCTGATACTGCCGAGCTCGAGCGGTGGTGTGGGAGGAAGTGATGGCTGGCTCCATGCGGGAACCAGGTCCTGAGCCCGTGTGGATCTTGTGCGGGTGAAAGAGTGTGAATTAGGGAGTTTAGAGTGATGTTCTTGTTTTGCGGTTGTGGTGTTGACTGTTGCGGCGCGGAAGAAGGGAGTGCAGTGCCGGAAGAGATGAGTTGCTTTGCCTGTGACTGACTGAGATGTCGGATTCTCAGAGGGTCGATATGTAATACGCCTTGCTAGTCTTCCCATCATATTACTGGCTAGTCAAATGATAGGCTAATCTGGTGAGCAATTGAAATCGAAGTATACGTGATTAGTGTATCGATTTGAATATCCAACAATACTTCGAATAACTGTAATATACTTATGTCTTGCACGGAGTCGTGGTTTTTGTATGGTTAGGCTGAGAGCTTTGATAAGCGATCAGTCCATTATGACATTAGCTAGGTCTTGGGCTTGGTTTATATGACTTTTTGTATGCTCTTGTGAATTGTGTATGATATATGGTAATAATCATCTGGAGTCGTTACTTGGTGAAGACAGAGGGCTATGTATTTTTGTAAACAACAGCTGGTGCACGTAGAGTCTGAAGAAATGTACGTTCTGACTCCTGTTTGAAGTTTGCTTTCATCCGTCGAGGAGGGTAGAGAAGAGTTTCTGCGAGAGTGAGTAAGACTTGTTACCCAGCATTGAGATTTCTCTTACTCGAGTCGTTTTTCATCTTTATTTCGTTTGTTGTGTAGGCAATGAAATTTACTGTTCACATCTCACTCCACGCATGTTCATCTCCATGCGTCGAGAACATCAGAATGACGACGACGATTGAATGAGCTCGATACTTCTACGACATATGAGCAATCATAGATAAACAACTCACACCGAGAAAGTCAGGCGTCTCCATAGAGCCCAATCCGGGTGACTTTAAATTGCAAGCCGAATTAACATAAAATCCATGTTCATTTAACCACACCAAATTATATATAGCTAGCATATCAACCAGCCTGATTCCTAGCAATGTAACACCACCACCCCACACTGCATGTAACCGTCCGTACCACTAGACTACCTATGGTTACTTCAGGTCTAAGGGACGGCTATGTTAGCTTAGCTTCACAACACACCCCTCTAATCGACGCAAGACAAGACAGTAAATCCCTTTGACTGTAACATCCCCAGCAGCAGTTCAGACAGACCACAGATTAGCAGAGAGAGCAAGGAACATTCATCTCTATGAAGCTCCCTGTTAAGTTCACGAGTGTCTGTGCCCACACATGTCTGACACGGGGATGCCCTGCTCTTCCTGCTCATGCTCGGCTGACAGGACACCTGGGATTCACCTGTTCAGGTGGCTTCCTGTACACGGTGCCAGACACACACACAACCACGCCTTGTATTAACACACACAATGCTCAGAACGCATGGTAATGGCTAAATATACAGCTGTGATGCAGGGAGGGGTGTACATACATTCACCATGCTAGAACAAACACACAAGATTCATACACACACACACACACACATATTCGATGCGACACAGGTTTGAGTGAGCTCTTGTTATTTCCGCCCCCCTGAACTTTGATGTTCACATTACTTAACTCCCTCACACACATGCTGTAGCACACACTCTTCCTCTCCCTGTCTATCTTCCTTCTCGCTCTGTCTGTCTCTAAGTGTATTCAACTGAGCTAGTAGTAGCGTCTGTAGCTAAAAAGTAGTCTCACCTCCCCATGCTATGCTGCATCATATTTATGTATGTGTAATGTCATTGCTAACACTCCCATGTTCCTCAGGTCATGATAAATGTGGCCATCACTGCACCGGGAAGGAAACGTGTGTGACCCCCAAACCTGCAGGCAGGAGAGACAGGGAAACATTTACAGGGACACACACAGAAGCTGACTCAACATCTGCTGTCTGGGCCTTTGGGCATGCATGGTTGCCATGCGTGTCGGCCAGGCGGTCAGAGCTGGCAGCAGGACTGGCACTCTGCAGCGTCCTGCTGCACTGATCTCTCCAACACCTCACCACGTTATCCTCTCTCTCTTGCTCCACCTTTCTGGCTTCACACAGAAAAGTGCATACACCGTAAGATACCACACTTTTATATTGCTCAAACCGGACAATACCGGGCAAATACCAGGGCAAATACCAGGGCACAAACAGCATAGAAGTTGCTTAACGATTTAACCTAGAGTTGTTTATCGAGTACGTATATAGGTGATAAACCTGATACCTCCACTGCACTCCAGTGCTTCCACACACTAGCTCCTCTCCCTTTCTGCCTCTCATCTCCCGCCTGCCCTCTCACCTCACTCTCTGCCCTGCTCCCTCTCCTGCCCTCTCACCTACCTCACTCTCCTCTCAGCCTCACCTCTGCCCTCTCACCTCACTTTTCTGCTCACTCTCTTCCCTGTCCTCCCTCTCCTGCCGTGTCCTCTCTCCTCTCCTGCCGTCCTTCTCCTGCGTCTACCTCACTTTTTCTGCCTCACTCTCCTTCCCTGTCCCCCCTTCCTGCCCTCCCCTCTCCTCTTACTCACCTTTTCTGCCCTCACCTCCTTCCTGCTCTCCCTCTCCTGCATGTCCTCTCACCTCCCTCTCCTGCCCTGTCCTCTCCTGCCATGTCCTCTCACCGCACCTGCCCTGTTCTCTCACCTCCTGCCCTCCTGTCTCTCACCTCCTGCCCTGTCCCCTCTGCAGTGTTCTCTCGTCCGTGGACTACCTCCCTCCATCCCCTTTGTCGCTCCCACACTGTGCCACTTCCTCCTTAGCTCATGCTGTTAGGACATTCCTGCGGCTCAACGCATTTGTGGAAATCCATGGTCAGAGACCTTGTGGGCCCCTGTGCCCACAAGACGAGGGGACACACACACACTTCTCTCTACTCCGGGGAGTGGATACGCCCCCGGCTAAAATGTAGGCACCACTGAATAGCACAATTGCAATTTTGTCCATTTGATGTCACACAAAATAATAGGTTGGCGTGTAACACACATTGAAAACATTCCATCTATCATCAAATTTCTGATGTCTTCTGTCATACAACTGGATATTGGTGATGTTAAATCTATGTGGTCATTTCTTACTGTACATTCCCTCCCCCAATTCATTTTACTGGTGGCGCAGGAGCTGTGGTCATTTTTTGATCTGCGTGAACCAAGTCATTGATAGTGATCTGAGAATGGAGCATGGGACAGAGAGGAGCAATTTAGCTGAGCTCAAAGTTCTGTGTTTTGTGTCTAACATACTGTACACAACTCCATAAGTCCTACTGACCCAAAGGCTTACACAATAAAAGCTGCAAGGGCATATTTGTGAAGTAATTTTATTCTTTGATGATTACATCACACACACCCACCTCCTCTCTGTCTTGTAGCCCACATGCCCTGGAGACTACCAGGGTCTTGTCCCTGAATTACCACACTTTACCCTGGTGTGTATTCCATGGAATTTTAACACCGGCAAAGACCTGCCCAACGGTAAAGGCACACAGGCAGACACAGAAACACCCAACACGATACACATTTTAGACATGCAGCCATTCCAGACCCACGAAACACACCAACCTTCACATATATATACATGCAGCACATTCACAGACACACGAACACACCAACACTTACACTTTATAGACATGCAGGCACATTCACAGAACCACAGACACAACACTTAAATATTATAACAGCAGCACATCCGACACACGAAATTACACACAGGGCTGTAGAACGAGTTTCCTGGAACGGGCAGAAGGATCATTTGGAACTTAGTGGGGAACAAAGTAATGAGACGTTCGAAGTGTTCTGAGCGATAAAGAAGCCAGGTTCTGAACCTTGGAACAGCACCGACCATGACAAACCTACCAGCTGACCTTACCGTCATACTGGCCTGCAAAGGACACGGCTTGCCATCTACCTAACCCTCATCCATTACCCTATTAGAACAAATACCTCATGATTTTGCTCATTCTGGTTGCGTTCATTAGGGCAAACCTCAACAAAACATTTGTGTCAGTTTTCTTCCGATTGGTGCCGGATGTCACACCCTGCTGACATATTTGACTGTTTTCGGTGTTTTAGCAGTGTCATCTGCAGACCAACGCGGCTAAAATAAATGGTACCATGGTGGCCTGAGGTACAGCAGAGACTGTGTCTGTCTCCAATCCCCACTAGGGCCAGGAACGCCGTACCAGCAACTGTCTATCAAACACAGCACAGGAGGATGAGTGACAGAGGGGAAATCACAGTAACAGTGAACTGAGACGATGATTTTCACTTTAAAAATTAATGTCAAGCAAAAACCAATGATTGCAGAGTTAACCCAACATACAGCTCTGAACAAGGACTACTATTAACAATTTCACTGATTGTACAAAAATAAATGTACTTGAAGAACAGTGCAATGCAAGTTTGGTAACAGATGACGTTTTGCTGTTGGTGCCGTTATTCTGTGAACAAAGTTGTCATCTGCACTGTTCTTCAAGTAAATGTGTTTGATCAAATTTTTAGGGAAATTGTTAAAGTAGTCTTTGTGCAGAAGCTTCATTTAAATGAGAGAAATCGGTTCAGCATCACTCTTGGTAGGCCCAACTACAGCGGCCACACATCACGTGAGATTAGAGGTCGCCCATTAATCGGACATGCGATTAAATTAGGGCGATTTCAAAGTTTTTCATACCAATCGGAATCGTTATTTTTGGACCAATTGTCGGGAAAAAATCCCTTTTTTTTTTACACCTTTATTTAACTAGGCAAGTCATTACAACACATTCTATTTTCAATGACGGCTAGCGCGTGGGTTTTAACTGCCTTGTCGGGCGGAACGAAATTTTTTACGCATGTCAGCTCGGGGATTCCAATCTTGCAACCTTACGGTTAACTGTCCAACGCTCTAACCACTTGCTTTACATTGCACTCCACGGGGCTGCCTGTTTACGCGATGCAGTAAGAAGCCAAAGTTATAGCTGCATTAAAACTTTCTTATAAAAACAAATCAATCAATCATAATCACTAGTTAACTACACATGGTTGATGATATTACTAGGTTTATCTAGGTTCTGCGTTGAGATAATTGATGCGTGCGCATTTCGCGAAACAGGACTGTCGTTGCATCAACGTACCTAACCATTAAAACTCATGCCTTCTTTAAATCAATACACAAGTATATTATTTTTAAACCTGCTACTTAGTTCATATTGTGCTAACATGAATTTATTTTAACTAGAAAATTGTTCACTTGGTCTTGCTTCTGTGCCAACAGAGTAGGATATGCAGCAGTTTGCCGCCCTGGTCGTTGCGAACTGTGTGAAGACTTATTTCTTCCTAAACAAAGACAGCCAATTCGCCAAACAGGGATGACTTAACAAAGCGCATTGCGAAAGCACCAATCGTTGCACGAATTACCAACATAAACATCATGCCTTTCTTAAAATCAATACACAGAGTAATATTTTTGGACCTGCATTAAAAGAATCCAGTCCAGGCATATTAACCAGTGAATTGTGTTCACTTTCTCTGCGTTATTGCAAGCAGAGTCAGGGTTATATGCACAGTTGGGGGCGCCTGGCTCCGTGCGAAGCTAATTTGCCGATTTTAAAAGTTTATTAACATAACATTGAGTGTGGCATGTAACAGAATAATTTAGATTATGATGCCACCGTTGATAAATACGTAAAGGTTCCGTATTTCACTGAAGAATAAAAGTTTTGTTTTCGAGATGATTAATGTTTCCGATTCACCCTATTAATGACCTAAGGCGTTCTGTGTTTATTATGTTATAAGTAAAGTTTGATTGATTTAGAGCGTCTCTGATCTGACCGTGTAGCGAAGGCGGCTCGTAGCATTCATCAAACAGCACTTTCTGCGTTTTCCAGCAGATCTCGCAATGCTTCAAGCTTATCAACTCCGAGATTAGGCTGGTGTAACCGATGTAATGGGTTAGCTAGTATAGCGGGGTGCGCGCTAATGTTTCAAACGTCCTCGCTAGATTGGAGTAGTTGTTCCCCTGTCTGCATGGGTGTAAGCGCGGGGTGGTCCGGATGGGGTGTTTGCATTGTATGTTCCTGGTTCCGAGCCCAGTAGGACGGAGAGAGGGACGGAGCGATATGTTACATTGCAATATTAAAAGATGCTTAAAACATCCCCAAATCTGTCAATGTATATGGAATATCAAATGGAGATTTTTATATATAGTGAGTTATGAAGTCTATAATTCTATATAACTATACACCTTAAAACTTCTCATGGGAATAATTGAGATCATGTTAAAAGACACTCTAACCTAGCATTCATATGTTACTCAAGTTCTCGATGGCAGGGTGAACCAATAAGTTTAACTGTATCTACCGATGGAAAATATATGCACTCTTTTCTTTCTTGTGACTTTGTTTATGCATTATTCTCAACTGACATGTTTCGTTACTCTTATTCTTATGTCTCCTAAAAATTTGATTTTCTAGGAGGTTCTATTCTTACTATTAAACGCTTATTATAGACATATTTCTGTCAGTAATTGTGTTCCATTTGTCATGTATTAAAATAAAGATTAACTATTCAAAACTCGTTCCCAACATTATCATTCTTAGCCTTCGCAATAGTCCGGTGGATAATCCCTCGTCATAGTCCCCAAGTTGAACTTGACAGACGTTATGAGAGAACAAATCTGATACGTCGGTCGACCTGGTGATGTGAATAGCAGCAACCAGCACAAAGGTCATGTACAGCCGGCACCAACACCCATCTCAGTCTGAGCTCTATTTCCCTGTGTATCCGTGGTTATGGACATTATCCATTTTTAATTAGTCTGACCGTTCTAGACTGGGTCACAACTTTGTTCATTAAAGAGCCTGAATACAGACGTAGACTAGAGAAAGTGTAGAGGACTTGAGAATAAGGATGGAGAGTGGGAATCGCTTGGATGGTGTCTTTAGAGATTTGGTGGTATCGCTTATTTAACACCGTGAAGTCAAATCATTAATCCTGGACGATCAGTGTTGTTCCCTCTTCAATCGTTTTTCCTGTCCAAATCCGGTTTCTGTCATTGAGCAATTTTATAGGATAGGGTGCTATTTGGCGTGCCAAGACAGTGGGTATATTGAGTTTTGAGCCACCTCTTCTATGATATGTGAGCGGAGCCGGGTCGCTGCTTGGTAGCGACGCGTGGGGCCGCAGCACAGATGGACGTATAGGATGAGCTGGTTCTCGTCGCCGCCCCCTCCACAAAACACCCCCACGAAGAGGGATGTCCGGGTGCGCTCGAGCACGCACCTCGCGCCCGCGTACGCTGTGGTTACGCGGAGTTCTGTGTACAGTGCCTGCTTAGTGATTAAGTTACCTCCGTGGGGTGGGGGAGGGGTGAGGGTGATCACCCACTGGAGAAAGGTTAGGGAGGAGAGAGGATATGGGGAAGGGGAGAGAAGGTGAGGATATGCTTGAGGTGATATCATAATGAAACTCTATAACACAGTCAGGGCATGGAAACATTTGGTCTTGGGATCAGTACTGTTTACTGTACACGAGTCGACGGAGCTACACGGGGAGAAGTATCGCTTGGGGACCAACGGATGCGTATAACGTTGCGGAATAAAGTTGTGATATGACACAATGTTCATGTGGGACAACGATGAACATCAAACCAGCATGAGGAAGGGTATATCACTGGGTGGGCAGAGTTTCTCCAAACCAAAGTGAAATTCGCAAAAAAAAAAGTTCGCTGGACATTTCATAACATGCCAAATAACATTTTGCGAAAAAAAGGGTGAAAAAAAGGTGAACTTGTCCGTTTAAAGGCCTAGTGCAGTCAAAAACTCCATTTCTAGTTTTTATATACATTTCCACACTATTTGAGTTGGAGGATAATAGCTGTGGAATGTGAAAATGATAATGCCCTTTTATGTAAAGCTGTTTAAAAAGAGCTGCCCTGAACTTTCAGCCTGTTTTGTGATGGAAGGTTTGAGCTACCTGGTGACATTCACCAGGTGTAAATTTATAATAGACCAATAAGAAACAAGGTTCAAACCTCTCGCCAACCAGAGGAGTTTTTCATTTTTTCCCCTTCCAACTCAGACACTCCCAGACAGTGCTAGTAAAATCTCCTTGAGAAATTGAGTCTTTGCCAAGAAGCATTTTAGTTTCTTTGAACCAGGTTTTAATTGGAAACAATCACAAGTAGGTTGAAGAAATTCGCGGCGTAACTCTCCCAAAAATTCCCAGGAAGTGATGATTCTTGAGTGATTCCAGATTTTTCCTGCTTAGATTTCCTGTCTGATTCTTTGAATCTTCCAACTGGGGAGTTTGGAAAACTGGAATTGGGAAAGTTGGCAGAAAGGTAGGGATCCTGCATAACCTGAGCATGGCCTAAGCACGTCTCCAGAGATATCTTGTAGTCCAGCTCGTAGGGCGAGGAAAACTCCACGGTGATGGTATGTCCCTGGGTAATGATTTTGCCAGTGTTGTTCACGGTCTCAATCCAGCACCGTCGTTCATGTACATGATGTAGATTGTTTGCTTTGACTGGTGAAAATATAAATGGCAGATATGCAGGACAATAAACATCCGATTACATTGAGTATGTATGCCATATTGGGGCGGAAGATAGTCATCAGTAACATGGAGCGGCCTACTGGCCCTTGCGGATAGAAATGACAGGTCTACGCCTGGATTGCGATACAGTTGTCTCACAATAAAATTAAGTCGTATTGGCCCCTTGGGGATGAGTCCACAAGCCTACGGCAGTGTTTGCCACCAGTAGGTGAAGTAGCCTAACCACTGCTCCAGATCAGATAGTTTTCAAGCCCCATAATGATAGTGATGATTAAAGGTAAAAATAATCTGATACAGGGATCTGGTGGCAACCTTTACGGGGATACTGAGCCACGTCGGCCCCTGGTTGTTAATGTAGAAGGAGATCACTGAGGTATTAGGTCAGATATACAGTTGAAGTCGAAGTTACAGTACAACAGTTTAGAGTAATTTACTAAGAGGTTTAACAATTCTGACATTTATCTAGTGTAGAAATACCGGCTCGTTAGGTCATAGGATCACCCACTTTATTTTTAGAAGTGTGACATGTCAGAATAATGAGTGACGAGAATGACATATATTCAGCTTTTTATATTCATCGGCATTCATCGGTCCGAAGGTTACATCTAACTCAATTTAGTATTCTGGTAGCCTTGCCTTTTAAATTGTTTAACTATCGTCAAACATTTCATGTAGCCTCCAAGCTTACCACAAAAATGAGGTGAAGTTTGGCACATTCTCCTGGAAGACTGGATGTACGAGTCAAGTTGTGTAGGCTCTCTTCTCGCAACGCTTTTTCAGTTCTGCCACAGACATTCTTCTATAGGTTCTGAGGTCAGGGCTTTGGATGGCCACTCCCAATATCCTATGACTTTTGGTCCTTGATGCATTTCGCACAAACTTGGGAGTATGCGTTTGGGTCATGGTTGTCCATCATTGAAGAACCATTTGCCGACAAGCGCTTAACTTCCTGACTGATGTTTGAATGTTGACTTCAATTATCCACATAATTTTCCGCCCTCTATGATGTCCATCTATTTTTGAAGTGCAGCCAGTTCTCCTGCAGCAAAGCACCACAACATTGATGCTGCCACCTCGGTTACGGTTGGGGATGGTGTCTTCGCTTAGCCCCCTTTTTCTCAAAAAGTAACGATCGTCCCATTGGCCAACAGTACGTAGTTCTGTTAATCACGGCGTTTTCCAAAATAACATCTTAGCATGCGGACTGTATCTGCTTTTGGTTTGGGAGGCAGTGGCTTTCTCCTGTGCTGAGCAGCCTTTCAGGTTATGTCGCATTACGGACTGCGTTTCTACGTGATGGTACGGTTATTAGATTCTAAGCTTGCTGTTTTCTGATTTTGCACTTTTCGCTCCAGAAGTACCGTTTATGCTCTAGGAGAAACAGAACCGCGATTCCCTTCTAAGCGGTTGACAGGCTGCTAGTCCATGGTGTATACTTGGCTACTGATTGTTTGTCACAGATGAAGCGTGTACCTGTCAGGCTTTTGGAAATTGCTCCCAAGGATGAACAGAACTTGGAGTCTACATTTTTTCTGAAGGTCTTGACTGATTGTCTTTTGATTTACCATATGTCAAGCAAAGAGGGACTGGTTTGAAGGGTATAGCCTTGGAAATACATTCAAGGTCACCTCCAATTCGGACAGCAAATATGTCAATAGCCTATAGGCTTGTAAAGCATGAAATTTTGCGGAATTTTCCAATCTGTTTAAAGCACAGTTCAACTGATGTACGTTAACTTCTGAAGCACACTGTAGAATTGTGGATACAGGAGTTATTAAGTGAAATGAATCTGTCTTGTTTTAAACCAATTGTTGAAAATGACTTGTGTCCATGCACAAAGTAAGTCCTAACCGATGCAAAAACTATTTTTGTGGAGGGCTTTGTTAACAAGTCATTTGTTGGAGTGGTGGAAAAACCGAGATTTTTAGATGAGCTCCAACCTAAGGTTGTATGTAAACTTGCCGACTTCAACTGTATTATCACACCCCTAAAAATTAAGTCAGGTTTTAATAATTTCCACTGATCCTAGACTCTGGTTAGTACCTGTACGATGGAGCCGCAGATGGCCCTTGTGTTTGTGATTGAAAGGATATGAAAGTCCCTCTGGCTCCCTCAATGCCCGGGCCCAAAGTGTTAAATGTGCAACCAGAAGGGAAAAGAACTCTGGACCATCCTGGTCCGTTAACATCCTACCAATCACATCCGATCCATACGACAATCCCTCACCTTCTCAAAAACTCTAGCACTCATAAAGAGTTACACTTGGATGTTCCAATGCACATACCTCATATCTGGGCCGTCTGCTTACACGTCATCCTATCGACTGGCTGTCGAAGCTTGACTCTCATTCATACCTCTCTCCTCTATCGCTCTCTGAAAAACAACTGGCCACCATCCAAAATGTATCAACTACCTTTAAACTTGCTCATCAGCTATATGCCCTAATGAATCACTTCTACGATTAAATTACACATAAGAACAAATGTAATGAGCAACAGTTTCAAGACATTTTAGTCTACTTACCAGAACACCTAAAACGACTGTTTAGCCCACTGATGATTGTCTTGTTTTATATCTAGTCGGAATCAACCAATCTGCAGAATGCAAAACCATCGCAAGTATTTACAAGAAATCCTATTTTAAGACGCACGAGCGAAATGAAACCAACACATTGAGACAAAATTTAACTAATCGTATTTCCCTAAACGACCAGGCTTCTTTTAAACTGGCGGGCAAAACGACTAAGGACAAAATAACGATTGGGAAAATATAAACTAAATAAATGTGTGTTGTATCGGGTTAAAAAATAATTCATTACAAAACCGACAATGTTGTCATTGCTGGGATGAGGATCCCGCCCCTCCTAGAATTACCATTGGATGGATTTCTACGACTGGTCTCCGTCGATTGGACAGCATCACTGTCAGGAGCGTCTATCACAGAAGACAGGATTGTTGGCGGTTCGCTTAAATAGGTATAAGGGCCAAGTGAAGCGATGTACTTTAAAAAAGTGGCAATATTTCGACAATAAAGTCCAAATTTAATTTTGTGAATAAAGTGGCAATATTTCGAGAATATACTCTTAATGTAATTTTGAGAATCAAGTCAACATTTTGAGAATAAAGTCGCAGTTATAGTTCAAGATTAAAGTAGGGGATTTGGTTAACTGCATGTCTCCCTGGCTCCCTGGCTCCCTGTTGCTGTGGGTGTCACCGTTGAAAGTTTTAGAAGTTACTTTAGTAATAAGGAAATCCTTTCTCTTTTAGCGCATAATATCCAAATTAGGACATAATAACCAAGTAGGCCTATTACAACATGGAAGAGGTTGTGCCACTGATTATTTTCAGGAGGAAACCACCTATTGCATCCAAGTCGGTTAAATCCACAATAGAGCATCAGCTCATCTTCCACTCCCTTTCTGTAAGGCTATTGACTCTATACGAATGGTAACAGCTCTATCAAACTGAAACATGGCACCTCACCTAGATTAGGTTAAAGAGAGGAATTATCTCACCGTATCTATTTTTATTAATCACCCAACTTCTTACAAATTCTTTAAATAATAGTCCCGCATGAGGTATTTCCATAGCTGGTAAATCAATTATTATAAGCCAGCTGGCTGACGATACTACACCTTTTCTGAAAGATTCCTCGTCAGATTCCCATATCGATCAATGTGATAGAATCCTTTCCCAAAGCATCTGGTTTATATCTTAACATTAATAAATGTGAACTCATGGCTGTCAAAGATTGTGTGACACCTTCCTATTATGGTATTCCAGTGAAAGAAGAACTTACATATTTAGGCATAACCATTACTAAGGATCAGAAGTCTAGAGGCTTACTACATTTTAACCTTCATATTAAAAAAACCCAGAAGAAGCTAAATCAATGGCTACAGAGGGACTTATCTTTAAAAGGAAGAGTCCTAATAACCAAGGCTGAAGGTATCTCTAGACTAACATATGGCACTCTATCTTTATATCTTGACAGTAAAATAAGCAAGGAGAGAGACCAGATACTTTTCAACTTTCTGTGGAGAAACCGTACCCATTACATTAAGAAAACTGTTGTAATGAACACTTATGAGAATGGTGACCTGAATTTTCTGGACTTTACTACCTTAAATAATAATTTTAAGATCAATTGGATAAAACAATTCCTAAGAAGACCCATTTCTATCTGGAATTTTATTCCTCATCATGTCTTCTCTACTTCTCTACTTAACTTCATGTTGGTTTGCAATTATAATATTGACAAAGTTCCAGTGAAACTCTCTGCTTTTCATTGGCAGGTTTTCTTGTCATGGTCCTTCATTTATAAGCATAATTTTTCTCAACACAGATATTATATATGGAATAATCGGGACATATTGTATAAAAAAAGTATTTGTTTTTAGAGTATTGGTTCCGAAATGGCGCCGGAGTAGAAGGCAGATGTTTTACGTGCCCCCAAACGATTGTGTTTTTTGTTCGTTTATCTACGTTGTTTGTAACTAGTTTTTTTACTCATTTTGTACATAATGTTGCCGCTACCGTCTCTTATGACCGAAAATAACTTCTAGACATCAAGACTGCGATTACTCACAACGGACTAGCAGAATCCTTTTTCTTCTTTCACGACTCTGACGAGCTCGAGGCGGAGGATATGCTGCTCCCTCGGGAACAGGCCCTGAGCCCCGTGATCTGCGTGAAGAGGAGGCGGAGAAAGAGAGGCCGGAGAGTGGGCTGCCTGCTGAGAAGTCGAAGGCCATCGAATAAACCCTCACTTCCCTCAATTCTGCTAGCAAATGTGCAATCGTTGGACAATAAAATCGACGAGTTACGATTAAACTACCAACGGAACATTCAAAACTGTAATATCTTATGCTTCACGGAGTCGTGGCTGAACGAGGACATCATCAACATACAGCTGGCTGGTTATATGATGTACCGGCATGATAGAACAGCGGCGTCTGGTAAGACAAGGGTCTATGTATTTTTGTAAACAACAGCTGGTGCACGATATCTAAGGAAATCTCGAGCTATTGCTCACCTGAGGTAGAGTTTCTCATGATAAGCTGTACACCACACTACCTACCGAGAGTTTTCATCTGTATTCTTTGTAGCTGTTTGCATACCACCACAGTCAGAGGCTGGAACTAAGATAGCATTGAATGAGCTGTATTCCGACATAAGCAATCAAGAAAACACTCACCGAGAGGCGGCGCTCCTAGTAGCCGGGGACTTTAATGCAGGGAAACATTAAATCAGTTTTACCAAATTTATATTAGCATGTTAAATGTGCAACCAGAGGGAAAAGAACTCTGGACCATCTATACTCCACACACAGAGACGCATACAAATGCGCTCCATTTGGCAAATCTGACCATAATTCCATCCTCCTGATTCCTGCTCAGTACATCACTGGGGCCAAGCTTCCTGCCATTCAGGACCTCTATACTAGGCAGTGTCAGAGGAAGGCCCTAAAAATTGTCAAAGACTCCAGCCACGCTAGTCATAGACTGTTCTCTCTGCTACCACACGGCAAGCTTTCCCGGAGCGCCAAGTCTAGGACCAAGAGGCTTCTAAACAGCTTCTACCCCACGTCATAAGACTCCTGAACATCTAGTCAAATGGCTACCCAGACTATTTGCATTACCTCCACCCCCCCCCCACACCCCCCCTCTCCACACCACTGCCACTCTGTTGTCATCTATGCAGTCACTTTAATAACTCTACCTACATGTACATACTACCTCAACTAACCGGTGCCCCCGCACATTGACTCTGTACCGGCACCCCCTTGTATATATTGTTATTTTTTATTTTACTGCTGCTCTTTAATTACTTTTTATCTCTTATTCTTATCCGTATTTTTTGAAATTGCATTGTTGGTTAGGGGCTCGTAAGTAAGCATTTCACCTGTTGTATTCGGTGCATGTGACTAATAAAATTTTATTTTAAATAATATCCTATTGATAAGTCAACTTGTATATGCAGAGGGTATTTTACTGAAATTATAAGGAATTCTTTTCACTTTACAAGATCCCTGTAAATCCGAAAGATTTTGCAATTGTGTTAGATGTCATTCCCTCAGGTGTTGCTTTATTATTCAGGAATGTATCAAGACCCTCAGAACATGCCTACGATTAACCCTGTTCACTCATCAGTAGGAAAAATATCAGTTTCTTTTAGTCCATTCAATAACAATAGATCTATACGAGCCTTGTTTTAACAGGATGTTGTGTCTATACCTTATGTCATGCCTTTTGGAATGGTTTTATTGATTATGTCTGTTGGAAAAAAGTTTGGATGTTGCCACACACATACCTACTTATTAACAAAATTAATCAAAAGGATCGGTGTGTGCCCCCCCCCTCCTTGTTTGAGGAGAGTGCACAGTTATGAACTTGAAAATGTATTAATTAACCAATTAGGCACATTTGGGCAGTCTTGACACAACATTTTGAACAGAAATGCAATGGTTCGTTGAATCAGTCTAAAACTCTGCACATACACTGCTGCCATCCAGTGGCCATAATCTAAATTGTGCCTAGATTCCTAAGTCATTGGCCTTTTTCTTGCATTTCAAAGATGATTGGAAGAAGAAATAAACACACGTTTCTTTGTTTGTATCTTTTACCAGATCTAATGTGTTATATTCTCCTACATTAATTCCACATTTCCACAAAGTTTAAAGTGTTTTCTTTCAAATGGTACCAAGAATATGCATATCCTTGCTTCAGGTCCTGAGCTACAGGCAGTTATATTTGGGTATGTCATTTTAGGCAAAAATTWAAAAAAAGGGTCCGATCCTTATAAGGAAGTTTCTTATAAAATTATTCATAAATATTATCCTGCCAACCACTATATGAAGAAGTTAACAAAAAAACTACATACATACATACATGCAAATTGTACCTTTTGTAATGACCACTCACAAAGTGTTGCATATTTTTTTGGCATTGTACTCATGTAAGAAAACAGTTTTCCWGGGTGGGGAGAAACCATTAGGCTTGTAGCAGATGGTGTGACATGTGATAGCATAAGATAAGCAATGTGTATGCGTTGGAATGGAATTTAACAGCAGCTTTGTCATTGTCAAAGAGGAGGAGGGACATTTAAGACGTGATGACGTAATGTGTGATATATAAACTAACGTACATGGTATTTTGAGCAGAGCTCTCAAGAATAAACGTCACTGGCCACATCTGCAGTCCTCATGCCTCCTTGCAGCATGCCTAATGCACATTCACGCAGATTAGCAGGGGCCCTGGGCATCTTTCTTTTATGTTTTTCAGTCAGTAGAAAGGCCTCTTTAGTGTCCTAAGTTTTCATAACTGTGACCTTAATTGCCTACCGTCTGTAAGCTGTTAGTGTCTTAATGACCGTTCCACAGGTGCATGTTCATTAATTAATTGTTTATGGTTTATTGAACAAGCATGGGAAACCGTGTTTAAACCCTTTACAATGAAGATCTGTGAAGTTGTTTGGATTTTTACAAATGATCTTTGAGAGACAGGGTCCTGAAAAAGGGAAGTTTATTTTTTCTGAGTTTATATTTTAAGAATTAAATACTCTGCCAACAAAAAAGCTGTTAGAATTATAAATGTGTGTATGTCACTTAAGGTCCCTGTGTAATGTGATATTGTACTCCCTAGCCCAAATGTACTTTGTATATTCTTTACTTGTGTTTCCCCCATGTACTTGTTGTATTGATTTGTTGTTAATTAAAAAGAAAGAAAATAATCAAAAAAATAAAAACAATAAAGATAATTTTTTTAAATAAATGCATAGGTAGAGACAGGTGGGTTGTGTGTGTATGCAGGTGGTGTGGGGGAGAAGGGTCGGGGGTCTAAGACACTCGTTCAAACAGGTGTCACACACACACACACCGTATCCCCAAAGCAATACCATTCTAACAGCCATGGTGCGTTGTCAGACTGCGATGAGACATGGAGTTGCGTGCAGACACCCTTCGAATTCGCAACAATGTTATCCTTAATCCCCTGCGTATGCCAACACCGTGCAATAGTGTATTTTAGAGAGTAACAGTTAGGCCAGCAGCCTATATGTCAGAAGGAAAGGTTAATTTACAAATTTGTGCGTAATGGTATGGTGTTTTATGTACGCTACTTCTAATGAAGTAGCTTCATAGGCCTATGCTTATCATCTTGTGAATGTAGGTCACGGATTGCGTGGAGAAGGATTGTGCTTCCAGTCGTGCTCAAGGGCCGCCCAAAACCCCATGTCAATGACCTTGCCACGGAGCAGAGGGGAAGGGGTCTCCATAGTATATAGAACATAGACATGGGACATAAACGCGCATAGCCCCCGGTCTCCAGGATCCCAATATAATTATTTGTATTGGGTGTGCGCACGTAGCCTACTAGCCTATAGTCATTAGGATAGTAGACATAAGGCGGAATACTACTGTTATAGTAAAGTTACATGGATAAGGTCGTTAATAGTTGACATTATGCACAGATTTTTTTGCAAGGTGTTTGGCTAGGCTACGCAGAACGTTGAAGAAAATTCAGAGGGGAGACTGACAGGGACTCAAACCCAGTTCTCTTCCTATTCAGTGACTATTTGGGAGCCAGGTAGACATGCACTTAAACAAATCCCCTATGTTAATCTCGAAATATCTGAGACCTTACTCTTAAAATTAAATTGAGTTTATTCTCTAAATATTGGCACTTTAAAAAGTTGTTTATTTTCTCTCTCTCTCCACCTAATATTCTTCTGTAATTAAAAAGCCTGCTGGATCTATACCAGCAATGAGCTGTGGTTACTATGAGACCACACACAACTAGTGTGTACAGTACTGATAACTTCTCATTTTGAATTAGGTCATAGGTTCAAATTTTATGAAACACATAGCCTACTATGCAACTGTAGCCTGTATATACAGGTTGGAGTCATTAAAACTTGTTTTTCAACCACTCCTCACATTTCTTGTTAACAAACTATAGTTGTGGCAAGTCGGCTAGCACATCTACTTTGTGCATGACACAAGTAATTTTTCCAACAATTTTTTACAGACTTATTTATTTTTCCAACAACATTTTACAGACTATTATTTCACTTATAATTCACTGTATCACAATTCCAGTGGGTCAGAAGTTTACATACACTAAGTTGACTGTGCCTTTAAACAGCTTGGACAATTCCAGAAAATKATGTCATGGCTTTAGAAGCTTCTGATAGAATAATTGACATCATTTGAGACAATTGGACGTGTACCTGTGGATGTATTTCAAGGCCTATTTACAAACTCAGTGCCTCTTTGCTTGACATCATGGGAAAATCAAAAGAAATCAGCCAAGACCTCATAAAAAAAATTGTAGACCCCCACAAGGTTCATCCCTGGGAGCAATTTCCAGATGCCTGAAGGTACCACGTYCATGTGTACAAACAATAGTACGCAAGTATAAACACTATGGGCCCGACTTCCGACTTAAAACTGTAGTAATTGGAATGTTACCAGCAGCAGACCCTTCATATGTGGATAGCCTAATAAACAAACCTGATTCCAGGCTTCATTCGTTTTCACCATCTCTTTAATAAGATCACATTCAGCCATCAAACATTTGGTGCAGTGATTCACCTTACGCTAGTCACACACAATCAGAATATAAGTACATACAGTTGAAGTCGGAAGTCTACATAAACTAAGTTTAAATGTATTTGGCTAAGGTGTAATCACAATTCCTGACATTTTATCCTAGTAGAAATTCCCTGTCTTAGGTCAGTTAGGATCACCACTTTATTTTAAGAATTTGAAATGTCAGAATAATAGAGAATGCTTTATTTCAGCTTTTATTACATTCATCACATTCCCAGTGGGTCAGAAGTTTACATACACTCAATTAGTATTTGGTAGCATTGCCTTTAAATTGTTTAACTCAGGTCAAACATTTCATGTAGCCTTCCACAAGCTTACCACAAAAAMATKAGGTGAATTTTGGCMCATTCCTCCTGACAGAGCTGGTGTAACGGAGTCAGGTTTGTAGGTCTCCTTGCTCGCACATGCTTTTTCAGTTCTGCCCACACATTTTCTATGGGATTGAGGTCAGGGCTTTGTGATGGCCACTCCCAATACCTTGACTTTGTTGTCCTGAAGCCATTTTGCCACAAYTTTGGAAGTATGCTTTGGGTCATTGTCCATTTGAAAAACCCATTTGCGACCAAGCTTTAACTTCCTGACTGATGTCTTGAGATGTTGCTTCAATGTATCCACATAATTTTCCTCCCTCATGATGCCATCTATTTTGTGAAGTGCACCAGTTCCTCCTGCAGCAAAGCACCACCCACAACATGATACTCCACCTCCGTGCTCTACGGTTGGGATTGTGTTCTTCGGCTGCTTTCTCCAAAAAGTACGATCTTGTCCCATGTGCAGTTGCCAACCGGTCTGGCTTTTTTATGGCAGTTTTGGAGCAGTGGCTTCCTCCTTGCTGAGCAGCCTTTCAGTTATGTCGATATAGGACTCGTTTTACTGTTGATATAGATACTTTTGTACCTGTTTCCTCCAGCATCTTCGCATGGTCCTTTGCTGTTGTTCTGGGATTGATTTGCACTTTTCGCACCAAAAGTACATTCACTCTAGAAGACAGAACGCGACTCCTTCCTAAGCGGTTCATGACGGCTGCATGGTCCCATGGTGTTTATACTTGCATACTATTGTTTGTACAGATGAACGTGTACCTTCAGGCATTTGGAAATTGCTCCCAAGGATGAACCAGACTCGTGGAGGTCTACAATACTTTTTCTGAGGTCTTGACTGAGTTCTTTTGATTTTCCCATTAAGTCAAGCAAAGAGGCACTGAGTTTGAAGGTAGGTCTTGAAATACATCCACAGGTCCACCTCCAATTGACCCATATGTCAGTTAGCCTATTAGAAGCTTGTAAAGCCATGACATTTTCTGGAATTTTCCAAACTTCTGACCCACTGGAATTGTGATACAGTGAATTAAGTGAAATAATCTGTAAATAATTGTTGGAAAAATTACTTGTGTCATGCACAAAGTAGATGTCCTAACCGACTTGCCAAAACTATAGTTTGTTAACAAGAAATTTGTGGAGTGGTTGGTAAACAAGTTTTAATGGACTCCAACCTAAGTGTATGTAAACTTCCGACTTCAACTGTACATTCAACTTTAAAGTCAGACAGATACCACTCTTTCGAGAGTTTATGATACAAATGTTATTGAAAAAAAATAATTAAATAAAAATAGCAGAGACTTTTCCCGGAAGCTCCATCCTGCAGAGCTAAAAACCAACAGCTTCTAGACGTCAACCTCGAAGAGCAAAACCTGCCTCCTCTGCACCCACTGAAAGAATGATTCCCAATAGTCTTAAGAGGGGCAATCCGCAATTCGAAAATCCCCCCCCCCAGTACTTGTTTAGGTCAACAGGTGAGGGATGGGGTTGGAGGAACGTACCCACTCAAATTCCTAGACAGAGCTAGGGATGCAGATCATGAGGATCATAGAGGCATTTATAAGTTAAAATATTCAAGAATCAGTGGGCTATATACCATTATGTCCAAAAATTAGAAGTACCAATCCTAGATTGCCCCTTTAAAAAGACTTGTGAATCACCCAGATGAACATCAGTGGCACTGTCAACTATAGCTCATTCACTTAGCTCATTATGAGCCTCATCTTTCAACCGAATCCAAATGAAAAGAAAAACAAAATAATAAAATACCTGAAGTCAGTCAACATCCAACCGTCTCCCACCCTCTTTTTGTAACATAGAAGTATTGTAACAGCATTATTATGAACAACTGTTGGCATTAGGTGAGTTCACCCACTCACAATAAATAATCAACACTGMCCTCTTTTGTCCCTGATAGACATGTCCCAAATGGCACCCTATTCCCCATGTAGTGCACTACTTTTGACCAGGGTCCATAGGGCACTAGTCAAAAGAAGGTCACTATGTCGGAAATAGGTGCCATTTGGGATGCAAACACTGTTTAGGGGTGAGAGAGGGACTCAAAATGAACATATCATTATTAATAATCATTCATCCTAATTGTAATTATTACGTGGTTAGTTAGCAATAGCAGCAGAGCGATGTGATTTTAATGGTGGTGTTTCTCCCGGTTGGAGTCAATTCAGAAAGTAAACCTCATTCCAATTCCACATTTTCCTAATTGAAAAGAATTGGAATGTCAGTAAACATCTTGAATTGAAATGGAATCGAGCCCAACACTGGTGTTTGTAAAGGACATTCCCGCTCTTCCTCTTTCTGGTGTAACAGAATAGTAGGGCTGGAATCTATTCAGTGATGAGAAACATTCCAGAATACTGGGCATAGAAATGGAATGAAGAGCCTACTCTGCATTCCTTAGTCTACCTGAAAGACAATCATACAGTATCTGCTCCCCAAATTCCCTATTCTGCATGAGAGATGGCCGTGTCTGTTCTATCTGAATGTTCTGTTGTCCCCTACTGAACAGTGCCCCAAATGACTCAGTGTGTGTGTGATGTTACAAGGGGACGTGGCTGAAGAGGTAGGAGACAGATTCTCCGTTGTGGGTCCTGCGGATGGCCTCTGCCAAGATCATAGAGATGTCAATCACCTAGAGGAGAAACAGATGGTTAATAACACATAATAAACTATGTTCAGGAAACATCCGGAAACATGTCAGACTATTTACCGATGATAAACAGAAAGTGTGCTCTCTCATTTATAGAGTGAACTATTTGAATTATTTTAGCACAAACTTTTCAGATGATATGATTATTCAAACTACTTGCCTTGTCTTAGTTGTTAAACATCACAGTAGCAACAATAGAATTTCAGCTTAAACCACCGTAACATTATTGGACAATATGACAGTCTACTTATGTTGAGGAGAATGACCCTGATATAACCTCTGACCCCTGACCTGTATCTTAGTACAGTGATATAACATTTGACCCCTAACCTGTATCTAAGGACAGTGCTGTGACCCCTGACCTGTATCTAAGGACAGTGCTGTGACCCCTGACCTGTATCTAAGGGACAGTGCTGTGACCCCTGACCTTGTATCTAAGGACAGTGCCTGTGGACCTGACCTGTCTAAGGACCTGTATTCTAAGGACAGTAATATACCACCTGACCTGTATCTTAGGACAGTAATATACCACCTGACCTGTATCTAAGGACCAGTGCCGTGACCCCTGACCTGAATCTAAGGACAGTGCTGTGACCCCTGACCTGTATCTAAGGACAGTAATTATACCACCCGACCTGTATCTAAGGACGTAAATACCACCCGACCTGTATATTAAGGACAGTAATATACCACCTGACCTGTATCTAAGGACAGTAATATACCAACCTGAACCTGTATCTAGGACAGTAATATACCACCTGACCTGTATCTAAGGACAGTAATATACCACCTGACCTGTATCTAAGGACAGTGCTGTGACCCCTGACCTGTATCTTAGGACAGTGCTGTGACCCCTGACCTGTATCTTAGGACAATGCTGTGACCCCTGACCTGTATCTTAGGACAGTGCTGTGACCCCTGACCTGTATCTTAGGACAGGTCTTCATCTTCTCCTCCTGAGGGATAGTGTTGGTGACGACCACGGCCTCGAAGCAGGCGTTGTTGATGCGTGAGATGGCCGGGCCAGAGAAGATACCATGGGTCAGGATGGCATACACCTTGGTAGCACCAGCTGAGATCAGCCTGAGGGTGGAGGGACAGTATCTCCTCAAAAAACTGTAGGATTATAGCACCTCCAACATTTACCTGTTTGAATACACTGATTTTTGCTGCAAGGACTCTCATTTGCATGAAGGAGAAGTGAAAYAGTGGTTGGTATTTGTTTTTGTGTGGTTAAGATTCAGCCCAGACACCCATTGCCTGGGCATAGATACGTGTTAAGGTTAGTCAAGGTCATTAGTTGAGACTTTACTTACTTGTCGGCCGCGTGACAGATAGTACCACAGGTGTCTGCCATGTCATCCACCAAGATGGCCACCCGGTCCGTGACGTCCCCGACCAACACCATGCGATCCACCTCATTGGCCTTCTTTCTCTCTTTGTGGATCAGAGCAAAGTCCACATTGAGCCTGTCCGCTATGGAAGTCACTCTGTCACACAGAACACAGTGTTAAGAGGAAGCCAAGTCACAGAGGCACAACAGTTGGTCCACTGTTATCGTATAAAGATTTGTCAGTGTGAAGGAGCAGTTACACACAAACGTGTGAATCTAAAGTTAATTTCAGCACAGATAAGTTAGAGTTAAAGACATGGCTGAAGGGTAACACCAGTAGAAGAGAGGTGATGTTCTTGAAGCAGTAGCCTGCACACAGTGGTTCCCATATTTACCAAGCATCCTCTCCCCCTGTCTCTTCACCCTCTCTCCATCTTTCTCTGATTAATCAAATTTCTTATTTTGGCCAAAAGCCCTCAGACCAAAATCTTTCTGACTACTCTGTCCTGTCTCACCTCTTGGCACCCCCTGCGTCTGGAGAGACGATAGTGCAGGTCTTCCACTCTGCGATGTTCTCCTTGATCCACTTCAGTACAGCAGGCTCAGCATACAGGTTATCCACCGGGATGTCGAAGAAAACCCTGGGAGAGTACCAGCGACACACACAAGGAGTCAGAGGCTGCCATCTAGCTGTTTCACATCCAGGAACCATCTCTAGTCATTGTCCCTGAGCCAGTCACTTAACCCTATAGAACTCCATGTGTTTGCTGATTGTGTTTCTGTTGGATTGGAGGGAGCAAAAGAAGAATTTACATCTCTATAGTCCTGGCTGTTTGGTCCCTCTCCCCGCCAGACCCCAGTGTCCTCCCTCCCTCGCTCTTACGCGCGCAGATTCGCGCAGTGTCCCTCGTCCCTCCTCTACCGCCAGACCCCAGTGTCCTCCCTCCCCCTCCTCTAACGCAGATCGCCAGTGTCCCTCCTCCTCCTCTACCGCCAGACCCGTGTCTCTCCTCCTCCTCTACCGCCAGAGCCCCAGTGTCCTCCTCCTCCTCTACCGCCAGACCCCAGTGTCCCTCCCTCCCTGCCTCTACCGCCAGACCCCAGTGTCCTCTCCTCCTCTACGCGCCAGACCCCAGTGTCCTCCCTCCCTCCTCTAACGCCAGACCCCAGTGTCCTCCCTCCTCTACTGCCAGACCCCAGTGTCCTCCCTCCTCTACTGCCAGACCCCAGTTCCCTCCTTACTCCTAACCTGGATCTGTGAGGCGTGGAGGTCCATAGTGATGATGTGATCAGCCCCAGACACAGACAGCATGTTAGCCACCAGCTTGGCTGAGATAGGCGCTCGACTCTGCAAGGAAACACACACACCTCATTTGTTCTACTCACATCACATGATATGAGTGGAGTCTTCCATCTTAAAAATTGCTCCGTATTACATTTCCTTCCCAAAGCCACAAGGGGCAGCTGTTAGGCTATTCTAAACTACAGTCACATGTACAACTCAAAGTCAATATCAAACTATTCAGCTCCTTCAAGAAGCCCAAGAAAAGTGATACTGTACAAAAAGTTAATAACAGTATACTTTTGACAGATACATAGTACATGCAATACATTATATTGGGAGGACAAGGACATGCACTGATATAAACCATGAGAGGAATGGAGGCAGGCAGGTGACGGTAACAATACAAACAGAAGCCACAATGACTGCTCACTGCTTAACTTAAATCAGTGGAGAAATCAAAACAAAACCCGGGCATGCTCCCAGTCCCATCCATCTGCTGTGACTGCCTGCTGGAGTCCGTCCACACAGTCAGTGACAGCAACATGAGTGGTAAGATCACACTGGACGTTGATGGGGTGTAATGGCAGGGTTGTGGTCAATTCAATTTCAATTCAGGAAGTACACTGAAATTCCAATGCTTTTGAATTAAAACATTTGGAATTGGAATTTGGTTTAATTTCTAAATTGACTGGAATTAAACCCAACTCTGGTGATGCGGTATAATGGTCGGCGGTGTGACAGTAGAGTAACTAGATGTCTGTCCCTCACCCCCACCTTGTCCTTCTTGTCCTGCCGTGAGTAGGGGAAGCAGGGGATGACGGCTGTGACACGGGAGGCCGAGGCGATCTTACACGCATTGATCATAATCAGCAGCTCCATCAGATTATCATTGATCTCCCCACATCCGCTCTGTACGATGTAGACATCCTCTCCACGTACACTCTCCCCGATCTCAACACTGTTAGGGCCCAGGGGATGGGAGGATGGGGTAAACAACACTCTCCCCGATCTCAACACTGTTAGGGCCCAGGG
>NW_019942956.1:129582-143101 GCF_002910315.2 Salvelinus sp. IW2-2015
GCCCAGGGGATGGGAGGATGGGGTAAACAACACTCTCTCCGATCTCAACACTGTTAGGGCCCAGGGGATGGGAGGATGGGGTAAACAACACTCTCTGCTAACACAGCAAGACACTAATGGTGAGGGATATTCATCATGAGACATCGAAAACACAGCCTACAGGTGTTTAGGGCTAGGGGACTTAGAAGTGCAGTGACAAGAGAATATTTCACAGTCGGCTAAATGCAGTGATAATTACTGTATGAGCAAAGTGCTGAACAGCACAGAATGAGAAGTATACAGCTTGATGCATCAGTGTTACGCAAGAAGTTACAATAAACAATTGTTTCACTTTTGCTAGCCTGTAAGGGTTGTCAGCTCTCCCAATATTCAGAAATGAGTTGAAAAATATTGGGAAGTGAAGTTCGCCCAATACGCAACAAACTGTGCGCCAAAATAAACTCCAGTTATGCGTGACTTAAACTACAAGTTCCAAGCACCTTTGCGAGGCAGCATCAAAAGCAGCACGCTAACATAACGTTTCTTAAACATATTTCTCGAACATAAGATTTCAACAGATTAGCTTTCTATACATAAAAAGTTTACACTGACCATGTTTCTTGATTGCTGAATTTCTTGGTGACAACCTTCCCGAGTTCCATCCCAAGACGGTCAGCAATTTTGTGAGACAGTTCCCGATGCGAGCTACCGCTGAATATCTTAATGTTCGGCATTTTTGTATGTTCCAGGGCTCCGTTTTACGGAAGCTAGCTACAATGCTAGTAGCAGCAAATAAGTGATATACGATCTATTAGTTCTAGTGAACTGTTGGAAATCGATCGCTTGTCGATAGATATCATCAAGCTTGATGCGTAGCCTACCTATCCACCATCTTTACCTTCTTCACGCATGCGCCTGTACCTTTTCCTGGTGTTCTTCTTCTTCTTTGGGGTTAAACGGAGGTTGGCATCCAATATATTGCATTACTGCCCCCAACTGGCCTATAATATAGATCCATTAAACTTTGTGATACAAAAGGGGAAAAGGAAAAACAAACAAAACCTTCCAACTAACCCGTCACTCTTTAAAAATCCACTACCCCATTCCACTACTTTGACCCTATCTGCTCCTGTACCCAGCCCAGCCAGCCCAGCCAGCCCAGCCCAGCCAGCACAGTCAGCCCAGCCCAGCCAGCCCAGCCCAGCCAGCCAGCCCAGCCCAGCCCAGCCAGCCCAGCCAGCCGCACCATGCCAACGGCTTGGGAGGACGGGACACCACCAATCAAAACACCCTGTAACTCTTCTGAAGTCAAATCTCGTTCACCAAAACACTTCTCTGCAGCTGCCACCACAACGTCTATTTTCTGTGATTTACATTCTATTTCTGCAGTATGGTTGACATTCATTGTAATGAATGCTAAGAAGCCAACCTTACTGAAACATATATCACTGGTTGGCCTCTTGTCCCTGGTGGCAGGCGCCATCAACAATACACCACCCACTTCACATGACGATGACATCCTTCATACCTATATACATATACTGAACAAAAATATTAATGCAACATGTAAAGTGTTGGTCCCATGTTTCATGATCTGAAATAAAAGATCCCAGATAAGCACAAAAAGCTTATTTCTCTCAAATTTTGTTCACAAATTTGTTTACATCCCTGACAGTGAGCATTTCTCCTTTGCCAAAATAATCCATCCATCTGACAGGTGTGGCATATCAAGAAGCTGATTAAACAGCATGATCATTACACAGGTGCACGTTGTGCTGGAGACAAAAAAATAGCAGTTTTGTCACACAACACAATGCCACAGTTTTGAGGGAGCGTGCAATTGGCATGCTGATTGCAGGAATGTCCACCAGAGCTGTTGCCAGAAAATGGAATGTTTATTTCTCTACCATAAGCCGCCTCCAATGTCATTTTAGAGAATTTGGCAGTACGTCCAACCGGCTTCACAACTGCAGACCACGTGTAATTACGCCAGCCCAGGACCTCCACATACGGCTTCTTCACCTGTGGGATCGTCTGAGACCAGCCACCCGGACAGCTGATGAAACAGAGGAGTATTTCTGTCTGTAATAAAGCCCTTTTGTGGGGAAAAACTCATTTTGATTGGTTGGGCCTGGCTCCCAAGTGGGTGGGCCTATTCCCAGTCATGTGAAATCCATAGATTAGGGCCTAATTAATTTATTTCAATTCAATGATTTCCTTATATGAACTGTAACTCAGTAATATCATTGAAATTGTTGCATGTTGCATTTATATTTTTGATCAGTATACTTAGTTGAATGCACAAGTCCTGTGACAATCCAGAATACTGGTGATCGGCAGTCTGGGTATTTTCTGTGACCCGGATCATTTAACTCAGTTCACCTAAAATAGCTATTCATTTGGCTCCCAAACGGCTCTTTGTTCAATAAGGCTTAGAAATTGAAAACACATCAACAAATTGTCCATCTCTAATTTGAAGCCTAAAACGTTGCCAACCTGCATGTCAGATAGTGATATGTGAGTTCAAATATACTTTAATCTGACCAAATTATTAGACCTGAAAACATTTATAAATAAACGCACTGAAAAAAAGGAGCGTGGACCAGAATGAGTCTCTCCTCACACTCCTCACTGTATAGTTCCGGCACTGAGGATTACCATTTTCAGATAATGTTTTTGTGTCTGCAGATAATCGATGTACGGCGCTCAAAAATCAATAACAGTAACAGTATGCAAATCAGGGAGCCAAATGAACGGCTCTTTCACATATGTGATTTGGCGATTCCCGACGTTCACCGAAAAGAGACGTTCAAGAAAATCAAATCAAAATCAAATAAAATGTATTTTTATAGCCCTTCGTACATCAGATGATATCTCAAAGTGCTGTACAGAAACCCAGCCTAAAACCCCAAACAGCAAGCAATGCAGGTCAGCAATGCAGACGTTCGTTCGCGAACGACCCATCAGTACAGTATACTAATGAAGAAAACTGGAAATGTCTCTATGGATAAGAACGTCTGCTAAATGACCAAAATGAAGTAAATGTCATGTCATTTACATAGTGGTCCATCCACTTTCATCTTCATCCTTACACGATAATCTATTGATTAAAGGTAATGAATGTGCTGTTGATATGTTAATACATTTCTAACTACCAATGCTCAGTAAGGAGAAGGATAGGCTACTTCTGTCCAATGCTCAGTAAAGGAGCAGATAGGCGTACTTCGGCCCAATCGCTCAGTGAAGGAGCAGAGATAGGCTACTGTTCTGCCAATGCTGCAGTAAGGACAGATAGCTATTGTGCCCAATTGCCGAGGAAGGAGAAGGAGAGGCTACTCTGTAATGCTCAGATAAGGAGCAGGATAAGGCCTGTCTGCCCAATGCTCAGTAAGGAGCAGGATAGCTATTCGCCCAATGCCACTAAGGAGCAGGATAGGTACTTCTGTTCCAATGCTCAAGTAAGGAGAAGGATAGCTACTTCTGTCCAATGCTCAGAAAGGAGCAGAATAGGCTACTTCTGTCCAATGCTCAGTAAGGAGAAGGAATAGGCTACTTCTGCCAATGCTCAGTAAGGAGCAGGATAGGCTACTTGCCCCATGTTCAGTAAGGAGAAGGATAGGCTACTTCTGTCCAATGCTCAGTAAGGAGAAGGATAGGCTACTTCTCCAAATGCTCAGTAAGGAGAAGGCACGGCTAGTTCTGCCCAATGCTCAGTAAGGAGCGAGATAGGCTACTTCTTGCCCAAAGCTCAGTAAGGGAGAGGATAGGCTACTTCTGCCAATGCTCAGTAAGGAGAAAGGATAGGCCTACTTCTGCCAATGCCAGTAAGGAGAAGGATAGCTACTTCTGCAATGCTCGTGAAGGAGAAGGATAGGCTACTTTGCCAATGCTCAGTAAGGAGAAGGATAGGCTACTTCTGCCCAATGCTCAGTAAGGAGAAGGATAGGTATTTTCAATGCTCAGTAAGAGAGATAGCGCTCTCTGCAATGCTCAGTAAGGAGAAACTTAGGCTACTTTGCCAATGCTCATGAGGAGACAGTGATAGGCTATTGCTGTCCAATGCTCAGTAAGGAGAAGGATAGGCTACTTCTGTCCATGCTCAGTAAGGAGAGATAGGCTACTTCTGCCAATGCTCAGTAAGGAGAAGATAGGGCTACTTCTGCCAATGCTCAGTACAGGAGAAAGGCTACTTCTGCCCATGCTCAGTAAGAGAAGTAGGCTACTTCTGTCCAATGCTCAGTAAGAGAAGGTAGGCACTTCTGCATGCTCAGTAGAGAGATAGGTATATCTGTCCAATGCTCAGTAAGGAGAAGGATAGGCTATCTGTCCAATGCTCAGTAAGGAGCAGGATAGGCTACTTCTTGCCCAATGCTCAAGGTAAGGAGAGAGCTGATAGGCTACTTCTGCCCAAGGCTAGTAAGGAGATAGGACATCTCAAGGAGTATTTATTTATTCATTTCTGAAGGTCAATGTCAGGATAAGAGTGCCCAAATAGGAGTTAGTGAACAAACAAACATTTCAATCTACACCAAATGTAATGTGCATTTCTAAAGCCGAGGATATATATTATATTGCTCGTCTAAAACATGAGAAACGTTGTACAGACAGAAAACACAGTGAAGACAGATTGTTGACAAAATAAATAAAAGTAAATAAATAAAGTGCAAACAAACACAATTGGAATAGGTCCATGGACAATAGGCCCAGTTAGTTATGGAACATAGGCCATTAATGTTTGGAAAAGGTATTGTTTAGTAAATTAGGCCCCTTAGTTATGGGAGCAATAGGCATAGTATGAACATAGGTCCATTATGTTATGGAACATAGGTCTATTACGTTATGGAACATAGGTCTATTACGTTATGGAATATAGGTCCATTATGTTATGGACATAGGCCCATTATGTTATGGAACAGAGACATATTCACAGTTTGGCAACAATGCAACTCAACAATGACAACCACACAAAATATTTGTATATTACCATTATGTCAAAAACAAAATGTTTGAAAACATTTCCAGGTGGTCATGATGAGAGAATGCCGTTTGATACTGTAAATATTTAGTTTTTATAAAAATAAACATGTCCCATGCTTTATACTCATTATATACTCTTAAAATATACGTTTTTGCTATTAGTTTTCTATGGAACATAACTACTATAAATTATACGGTACAGACATGTTTTCTATTTTTTTTTTACAAAACTGAAGAATTTGGAACCAATCTTCACATTGTCAGTTAGTGGGATAATTTAAAAGGGTTTTCCAGGCTCACAAATATTCCAACCGTTTTACAATATTTACATCTCAAGTGTAGAATAATACAACTCTGCGTGAAGAATTTCCATTGCAAAACATTACTGCCGTACGTAACCTCCTCATATTTTTGTGGATGTATATTCTTTCTTTCTCACTTCAATAAAACTAGTAGTAACACTGAATCTGCGACCACCATTGGTAACTTGACCGTTCTACTTCTTGTATCTTCAAGAAGAAATGTATAATTGGGGAAACATGCAAGACAGTAGTGCAGTGAAAGAAAACACATGGTATGAATAGTACACTAATGTCCGAGTCTGAATAGTTTCAGTTGAGGTTCGCAATAGGCTGCTTTGATCKCCGTGGTTTGACAATAGGATGAGACAGAAAGCCGTTTTCAAACAGAAAACACATGGTATGAATAGTACACTAATGTCCGAGTCTGAATAGTTTCAGTTGAGGTTAGCAATAGGCTGCTTTGATCTCCGTGGTTTGACAATAGGATGAGACAGAAAGCCGTTTTCAGACAGAAAACACAGGTGTCAGTTTTATTAAAATACATAGAAAACTACTTTGTGTGTGTGTGTGTGATTTCCCAATATTTCCTGTATTGCACAATGGACAACAGCACATAGAGAGCAAAAAGTATAAACCCATTGAATTTTTTGTGACACAAAATCCTGTAAAATGATTTTAGAGAAGAATATAGCAACTTGAATCTCTTATAAGATGAAATAGTTTATAAAACTGAAGGTGTATGATGTGACGTTTGTTTCTAGCTCAATGTTCAGTAGGCTGAATGTAAACAAAACATGAACTTAGATCATGTGTGAGCAGGAGCAAATGCTGAAGGTTGTGCAAAAGTCTAAGGCTAAGTTTGCTAAAGTGGATCTCCCATTTACCTCATCTCGTTTACAAGAGGTGAGGTGCCGGTTTCGTGTGGATTGTGATCGTTGTGTGTGTACTATGTGTGTGTGTGTCTCAAACCAAGACAGCAATGTGAGGTTTACTACAATTTATACTGCAGAGCGGGGCTGCCTTCCTTCATGAAGAACATTGATCCTACCCAGCTGATTGGTTAGCCGCTAATGAGTTAGCGTTTTCGCTACATCTGCCCCAACCTGTGGTGTTATTCTACAGGTGAGTAAATGGGCCCCATGTCTGTTTTATAGCAACCCAATTCAAATGTGTGGATTTTACAATCTCGCAGAGGTACAATTTCCAACATTGTGAATGTGATGTATGTGATATTGTTGAGGTGCATGTCATGATATTTTCTGGGTGACTAACAGTACTCATTCTGTGACAACAGTTAGAAATGTAACAAACAAACACGTCAACTACTAACCCAGGCTTTGGACTACCTAATTCACAGAATTCGCTACTTTGACATATTCTCTGTGGTATTTTTGCCCAGAGCACATTAAAATGTCTAAAGATTTATTGTAGGTGTATTACTCTTTATATTTGTTATACTCAAATTCATTTTATATATTATTTTCATTATATTTATTCTCCACAAAATGGTATACTTTGCTAAAAAGATACAACTCAAATATACATAGAAAAGAATGAGAAGGATCTGTGTAATGTGAGAGTTGACATGGAGGAGTGGTTAGCCCTGTTTTCACCCAGCGTTTCAGAGGTGTAGGTGCACCTTTTGTACAGCGGTGCCGAAGCGTTTGTCTTTTATGCTAGAACACTAACGGGCCACTCTAGGCTGCAACTGCCACAGCCCCTGTAAACGCATAATGGAGCAGTTGCATTGCGATGGATGGATCATTGCATGCCCTGTAAACAATAAATAACTAATGGACGTTGAGAGTGTGGACCCAGCCACCCACACTCCCAACTGTCATAAATAATTATTCACTAACTTCCCCCAGCTTTGTCTCTACTGGGTGGGCAGGGTTTTCATTGGGCGAGAGAGGGAGCCCATGTTAGTGGTGGTTGTAGTAACTTGGGGACTCATGCTCTTGTTAGGCAGACTACTGGAGTGGCCCATAGCATCCTCGGCTGCACGCAACAACAAAGTGTAATTGATAGCAACCTCTTCAACCTTCCGCAGCAGCTGCAGCCTTTGGGCCTCTGAACGCACCCCTCTAACCAGCTTGATGAAGGTCTGAGTCAGTTCGCAGAGGACCAGGAAGCTGGCCGTAACAACGCTCAGCATGCGCGTGGGGCTCTTCTCGACGCTCGCCACCCGTCTGCATGCTGCCCTGAACTCCTTGAAGCGCACCGCCAGCTCCTGCTTGTACTCGACAATCCGGGACGGCTGGAGGCGTGATTCGTTATCCACCTGGGGAACGTTAGCGCACTGTCGCAGGATGGCTAGCAGCTCATTAGCATCCAGCTGGGCGTTGAGGAAACCGTCCGGCAGGCTGAACGTCTTCCCTTGCAGGGACTGGACCCTCGCCAGGCTACCCTCCAGAGTCCCGCAGGCCCGGAGGTCAATCTCCTGTGTCTGCGGCTCCTCTTCTTCTTCCTCTTCCTCTATTTCTTCCTCCTCCCCGCTGCAGCCCTCAGCGTGGAGAACCTGGAGGGTTTTGCTGACGACGGGCAAGGTCTGAGAGTCCAGCTGCATCCCAGGCAGGACCTGGAGGGGGATGGAGTAGGAAAGCTCTTCTTTCTCACTGCTCTCGTCCGCCGCCTCACACTTCCTGTAGCAGAAACAGAAGGAGCAGCACTTCTCCCTGTCATCACTGTCCTCGCTAGGCAGCCCCAGCAGCATCTCTGTCGGCGCCCCCTCTCTGCTCTCCCGCAGCAGCTCTTCTCCCTGGACGAAGAACACTCCTTTCTTCCCCTTCGCCGCTGCAGCAGCCATGTGAGTTTGAGTTTGATTGTGAACAGGCTCCACGGGCATTGGAAGCCTCAGTCCTGTGGCCCTCACTCGCTCCATCTCCTTCTCCAGGCTCTTGGCTTTGGGTTTGACCTCGGCGTACAGTGGCGTGCCTTCAGCGTTGTCCACCTCCCCGATGCTATACCGCCTCTGTAGCTTCTTGTACTGCGGGGCGCCCATGCAGTCTGGTGTGCGAGAGGTGCAGGTGGGCAAGCAGGAAGCCTGCTCCCCCCTGGGTTCCCGTGACTCCAGACTGGTCGAGCGGATTCGGGTGGTCTTGATCTCTAAGGTCTGAGGTCTCCTCGGACCTCCCTGGGAGTGAGGGGTTTTGGAGGTCGCTGGAGGGGTCTTGGAGAGGGRTCTCTCTCTGCCYCTATGYTGCTGTGKYTCTGCARTTGAGCCGACCGGYGTATCRGGCAGTCGGATGCCTCTGCACATCCTCTTGCAGTCGCAGCTGCGGCGTTGCTCTCGGGAGATGCCAGGGGCTTTTAGCACAGGACTTGTAMGRAGCTGGCAAGCACAKGGGGTRCMTGAKGGGACTGGCGAGGAYCCCTGGGGTAGGTACTCKCCCCCRGATGAYTTGGGCTTCAGAAGTTCTTCCAGGAACTCTAACTCGTACTGCCGGACCTTCTGGAGCTGGGCTCTGCGCTCGTCAGTCTCCCGCCGAATCCGAGCTGGGAACGTGGCCGACAGGAGGTTCTTGATACTAAGGAAGGGGGCGCTACGCTGGGCCTTCCCTTTACCACCACCCTGCTTCTTGCTGTCGGCAGATGGAAAAGTGGAGACCTTGTCCACAGAGCAGGTAGGGTGTGTGGGGTCTCCCAGGAGAGATAATGTCTTCGTAGGGCATTTCTGTGGCTCAGCTTGAGCTTTACCCTGGGACCTCTCTGCCTTGGCCTCTGCTGCTTCCTTCCTCTCAGCTTTCACAGGTATGTGTGGGGACTGGGAGTACTTTGTTGGAACCTGGGGGCTGGGCTTGGCCAAGACGGGGTCTGCTCCTGCTCCTCCTGCTGCTCTCGCTGCAGTCTCTTTGCTGCTAGCCAGTTGGAGGCCTTTGGCTCGAAGACGCTCATCGTCTGTTGGGGAAGAGGAGTGGAACACCACCACCTTCTGGGATTGTGGATCCTTCGGTCTTAGCTGTGGCCCGGGTTCTCTCACTGGGCACGTGCAGAACAGGTCATCAACTGGCAGGAGGTCATTAGAGCTTGAAGGCTTGATGGTCTCGCTAGAGGCAGTCTCGGCATCTTGGCACATGTTTGTGGGGCAAATCTTGGTGGAGGCAGTTCTGTCTACAGCCAAGAGAATAGGTAAGGCTTTGTTGGTAGGGTCCGGGCTCAGAGGCGCAGACTTCTTCCCCTTGATCCCTGCAGAGAGATTCGGGCTTAGTTTTCCCACAGCAGAACAGGGTGACCTTTGATCCTTGTTGACCWTGGGTGCCTGCCCTGGATCGGACACTTTCAGCTCCTCAGGTGACTTTGCAGGGCGGTCTTGGGTGCACGCTTTGGTAGGCTCTGGTTTTGCCTTCTTGCCTTCACTCGGTTCACTCTGCGATGGGTCTTGGGTAACGTTACTCCCCTGCTTCACTGAGCTGAGACCTGGACTGGCAGTCTCCTTAGTAGGGCTGAGCTTTAGGGGAACAGTCTTACTGAGGGTCACTGGCTTCGAGGGGCAGCTGCCGCGGATCTGACCCATGGAGAACGCACCACCCTCTATAGTCTGGGTGGTGCAGCCTGGTATGGCCAAGGGGAAGTCCCTGCGACTGAAGATACGCTCCTTGTTGATATGGTGGGCCAGCAGGTAGGCCTGGTTCTGGTGCTGCTTCATGGCCGACACCATCTCTGAGACGTCTGTCAGCTCAGAGGAGTTGGTCTCGTGCCCTGAGTCCAACGATGACTCAGGCGTAATGGCCGCCAACACGATCAACCCTACGGAAAGAAGGAAACACAAGACACTATCAGGGTCACGAGGAAGTCATGAAATATCACAGACAGGTGGAAAGCAGTCATTGATTGTGCAAAGATGGCACAGCAAATATATTGTTTCTAAGTACTAACTCATCAAAATCCCTTGATGTTTCCTTTAAAGCTCTGCTAACCGTCTGTGAGTAAAACCTCGTTTGGCATCAAACTGAATTTTAATCAAGACTGAGTGAACTCTTGTGTTTCTCTTGCTATCAAAATATACAACACAAGAGACTTTGTTCAGTGTCAAGCAGTGTTCTGTAAAACAGCACGTCAAAACGTAGTCTTTTTGTCTCTGTTTTGGGATGCTGAAGCTTTGAACTTGAATTCTGCTATCAAGCCAGCCTCAGTTCATCGGGGCGTGGACTCTACAAGGTGTTTGAAAGTGTTCCACAGGGATGTTGACTCCAATGCTTCCCACAGTTGTTCACACAGGAAACTGTTGAGCGTGAAAAACCCAGCAACATTGCAATTTTTGACAGACTCAAATAGGTGCGCTTGGCACCTATTACCATACCCTGTTCAAAGGCACTTAAATATTTTGTCTTCCCCATTCACCCTCTGAATAACACACATAGAGTCCATGCCTCAATTGTCTCAAGGCATAAAAATCCTTCTTTAACCTGTCTCCCCCCCTTCATCTACACTGAAGTGTACAAAACATTAGGAACACCTGCTCTTTCCATGACATAGACTGACCAGGTGAAAACTATGATCCCTTATTGATGTCACTTGTTAAATCCACTCAAATCATTGTAGATGAAGGGGTGGAGACAATTGAGATATTTTTTWAATATTTTTATTTATTTGACCTTTATTTAACTAGGCAGGTCAGTTAAGAACAAATTCTTATTTACAATGCCGGCACACATGGATAGACATGGTGAGTATGTGCATCATTCAGAGGGTGAACAAAAGATTCAAGTGCCTTTGAACAGGGTATGGTAGTAGGTGCCAGGTGCACCGGTTTGAGTGTGTCAAGAACTGCAAAGCTGCTGGATTTTTCATGCTCAACAGTTTCCCGTGTGTATCAAGAATGGTCCATCACCCAAAGGACATCTAGCCAACTTGACACAACGTTGGGAAGCATTGGAGTCAACATGGGCCAGGATCACTGTGGAACGCTTTCTACACCTTGTAGAGTTCATTCCTCGACAAACTGAGGCTGTCCTGAGGGCAAAAGGGGGTGCAACTCAATATTAGGATTGTGTTCCTAATATTTTGTACACTCAGTGTATAAAAACATTTCAAAGTGCCTTTAGTAGTCACTGAACCCTAAAATTAACAATTAGCACTAAAAATAGCCCTTGTAGCATGACTCGGTATGTTGACCTGTGGTCTGAGCTGGCTGTTGGGGGTGATGGGGGAARTCCTCTGATGCAGCTAGGGCCTCCAGGGCCTGCAGAGTGGACACCAGAGCATCATCCAGCTCCTGGGCATGGTCCCGTACTGTCCTSGTGGCCACGTTGTCTATCAACGTCACCGGGACATCCTCTGGAGCCGGTAGCACTTCCTTGGCAGAAGCCTTGGCAGAGCTCTTGCCGGCAGCAGCCCCAGTTGCAGTGCTTGGACTGGGGATGGAGTTTGGGTTTGGTTGAGACTTCCGTCCTCTCTTGGAGTCGTCTTCATCCGAGCTGTTGTCCCTGAAGCCAGGCGGAGGGGCAGCAATGGCTGGCGGAGGAGGCTGCAGCTTTCTTCCTACTTCCTCTTCCTCTTCGTTCCCCGGGGGAGGCAGGGCCATGAGGTCTACTGCACCACCATCACGGGAGGCACAGGCGCTGGAGCAGTGCTTTGACGAGTTGCCGCTGCGTCCACCGTTTAAGGCCACAGCCACTCCCTCTGCCCTCAACCTGGCCTTGCAGGAGTCACAGAAGAACCGTGTAGCTCGCTGGGACTGCCCCATGGTTTGGGCTCTGCTCCTGAAGACCACTGAGCTCTGCTGGACGGGGCTCTCCGGCCTCCCGCCGATCGTCTCTGGGCTCCGGAGCATTGGGTCAGACTTGGCACTGGGCCGCTCTGGTGCCTCTTGGGAAATTAAGTTCTCATTGATGTCGAGCTCGGGTTCTGCCTGCATTTGGAGCTCCTGCAGCTGTTGTGGCTCCCGGAGATGAACATGGCATAGACCCAGGTGTTGGGACTCTGCGGGCAGTGGGGCAGTCGCTGTCTTCTGAGACTGGGACCCTGGGTCCCTCGTATGGGGTCTTTCCCTCTCGTCCCCTCGTCGGTCTCCACTAGACGCCGCTGTGACGCCAGAGCGTGGGTGGGCGTGGTGGGAACCTCTGTAATCTGAGGATAGAATTGTCAGAGCAATTGAGAGGCTGAGAGGTGAGGAATCGCATGGGAGGATGACGTGGGTCCTTATGGGAAAATAGAGGAGAAGGCTGGTGGATTCTTTTCAGTGATGGATGCTGGAGACTGGAGTTGGAGGTTTGAGGTAAGTCTGGTGGGATGTTATGGGACGTAGCAGCCTTCCTCTCATGCAAGCACACCACCACAGCAGATGGAAACAGAGCTGTGCATGTTTGAATATTACATGTATACTTGATTACAGAGATAAAAGCAAGGCAAAACCCCTGAAATGTTACCCTATGCATGGAAAAGGGAGAGAATAGTCCAATGAAGATGAGATCTCAGGATGGAGATGGGAGGAGCGACAGCAGAGGTGATTGGYAGCTGTTGATATGGTTTAGGTCCGGATGCACAGATGCATTATGGAGAAGCAGGTCTCAGTCCAGTTGGATTGAGCAGAGTTGGTTGCAGTATAATGGTTTACATGCAATGCCTCACACTTGCAGGCACACACAAAAACCTGTAAATGGAATCCTTGAGATGCAAACTGATATGCTAAGTTTGAATGCTGAGTTTGTATGCTGAGTTTTATTGTTACAAAATGTAGCCAAAGCAAACAGTATGGAAACGATTTTAACCGTAAATTAAAAATACTTTCAGTTTTATCTAAAGCTAATAATAATGGAATTTCTGTAACACTTCCCGAAACACTAGACTTACAGAAACACCATGGATACAAAAGTATGTGGACACCCCCTTCAAATTAGTGGATTCAGCAATTTTAGCCAAACCCGTTGCTGACAGGTGTATAACATCGAGCACACAGCCATGCAATCTCCATAGACAAATGTTGGCAGTAGAATGGCCTTACTGAAGAGCTCAGTGACATTCAATGTGGCACCATCATAGGATGTCACCTTTCCAACAAGTCAGTTCATCAAATTTCTTCCCTGCTGGAGCTGCCCCCGGTCAACTGTAAGTGCTGTTATTGTGAAGTGGAAACATATAGGAGCAACAACAGCTCAGCCGCGAAGTGGTAGGCCACACAAGCTCACAGAACGGGATCGCCGAATGCTGAAGTGGTAGGCCACACAAGCTCACAGAACGGGACAGCCGAGTGCTGAAGTGGTAGGCCACACAAGCTCACAGAACGGGACTGCCGAATGCTGAAGTGGTAGGCCACACAAGCT
>NW_019942956.1:143126-150656 GCF_002910315.2 Salvelinus sp. IW2-2015
TGAATCTCAGTAGTAGAAGCTAGCAACAGGGCGACCACATCCGTCTTGTCATCCTTGGGTGAATCCAACCATTTAAGTGGCTTCTCCTCCTCGTCTCCTCTCCTTCATCTCCACTGATCTGAAATCACAAGATAAGTGAAAGCAATATGAAGGATGCCAGCTAGGTTTTTAATTTCACCTGTCCAGTTCTTTAATGTTAGTGCAGATCGAGAGACGAGTAGAGGAAGCCACTAGAGACTATTGAGACTGGGCCCTTGATTGTTGTGTTGTGTCTACTGACAGGTCCCTCCTCTCCAGGGAAAGCTGCAGTACATGCGTGTCCTCAACGATCTTCCGCCCTTTGGAGGCTTGCTGTTCCACACCGTCGGACTAGTAATGGAAACATTTATTTATTTATTTAACCTTTATTTAACTAGGCAAGTCAGTTATGAACAAATTCTTATTTACAATGACGGCTTAACATTCCCTTATGACCATTCCAATTTTGTATTCCCACATCATATATGAGTCCCACTCTTTTATGTGAATTTCTCTTTTGTCAACATACAGCTCATGTTTATGTTTTCCTGTCGCCTTGTAGCATCCCAGGCCAGACATCCAAACTGATATAACAAGTATAATCAACTCCAAACTGATATAACAAGTATAATCAACTCCAAACTGATATATAACAAGTATAATCAACTCCAAACTGATATAACAAGTATAATCAACTCCAAACTGATATATAACAAGTATAATCAACTCAAACTGATATAACAAATATAATCCTCCAAATTGTTACTACATACATGTGTATGTATACTAACATATAATCAACCCACTTCATTGGCCACTTTTAAAGAATGCCTGTTTCTGAGTTAAATTCTATAAATGTTTTGCATGAATTAAGAGCTCTCTCTCTCTCTGTTGATTGATTTACTGACTGATTGATCCACAGGATGAGAAGCAGTCGGCCACTACGCTGCTGGTGGGTCCGCGGCACGGCATCGGTCATGTGATCGACCTGAAGAACAACCTGACCACGGTTCTGACAGAGTTCAGTCGCGTTGCTAAGATACAGCTGCACCGGGAGAACCAGGGCGTTGCCCGCGTAGAGGTGGCCATACATGAGGCCAAGGTATATGACAGATTGAACACATGTACAACTATAAGATCTAGAATATACATTATGAGGCTCAGCGTGGAACTCAAAAGAATGAGATTTGTTTGTTTTGCCAGAAATCCTTGCATCATACTAGTAGGCCATGCTACCTAGCATAGATTTTCGCTGCACAGAAGAATTCTTTCAAATTAAATTAAATGAAAATCAAACCTGCAACATAAACCAAGTTGAAGTACCGGTATGTCCATTATATTAAATATACAGTCAAATGCTTTGTTGAAGTCTCTTAACTTCTCTCCATCTCTGCTCCAACCTCTGTTTCTGAATGTGTGTGTGTGTGTTTCGGAGGGGCTGGGATAAAGCCAATATATCTACATTATTGGATAAAGCAGAAGACACATTTCCATTGGACCTTGTGTACAATTGACAATAAAGGAATCTTAATCCAAGTCTTAATGATCCACCCCTGCAGCCTCTGGTCCTGTGATGGAGTGGCCTGATGCCAGTAACTTCGCCTGTCTCATCTCCGGCTACTACAAGCTGTTCGTGGACCCCAAACGAACCATCTACTACCGGACACCTGTGGTCAGTCTTATATGATCAAGGCAGGTATGTTAGTAGTCACCTACTTGATTTATTAGGACTTGCAATGAAACTGCATATTCACAATATCTGTTGATGTTTAAGAATGTATACTACATGACCAAAAGTATGTGGACACCTGCTCCTCAAACATCTCATTCTAAAATCATGGGCATTAATATGGTGTTGGTCCCCCCTTTGCTGCTATAACAGCCTCCACTCTTCTGGGAAGGCTTTCCACTAGATGTTGGAACATTGCTGCGGGACTTGCTTCCATTCAGCCCCAAGAGCATTAGTGAGGACATTGTCATGCTGAAACAGGAAAGGGCCTTTCCCACACTGTTGCCTCAAAGTGGGAAGCACATAATCGTCTAGATTGTCATTGTATGCTGTATCTTTAAGATTTCCCTTCATTGCCTAGCCCGAACCATGACAAACATCCCCAGACCATTATTCCTCCTCCACCAAACTTTCAGTTGGCACTATGCATTGGGGCAGGTAGCGTTCTCCTGGCACTGCCAAACACAGATTAGTTGGTCGGACCGCCAGAAAACACACTTCCACTGCTCCAGTCCAATGGTGACGAGCTTTACACCACTCCAGACGATGCTTGGCATTGCTTCAGCATTCGGCGATCCCGTTCTGTGAGCTTGTGTGGCCTACCACTTCAGCACTCGGCTGTCCCGTTCTGTGAGCTTGTGTGGCCTACCACTTCACACTCAGCTGTCCCGTTCCTGTGGTAGATGGTTCGTTTGGGGTCCACGAACAGCTTGTAGTAGCCGGAGATGAGACAGGCGAAGTTACTGGCATCAGGCCACTCCATCAACAGGACCAGAGGCTGCAGGGGTGGATCATTAAGACTTGGATTAAGATTCCTTTATTGTCAATTGTACACAAGGTCCAATGGAAATGTGTCTTCTGCTTTATCCAATAATGTAGATATATTGGCTTTATCCCAGCCCCTCCGAAACACACACACACACATTCAGAAACAGAGGTTGGAGCAGAGATGGAGAGAAGTTAAGAGACTTCAACAAAGCATTTGACTGTATATTTAATATAATGGACATACCGGTACTTCAACTTGGTTTATGTTGCAGGTTTGATTTCATTTAATTTAATTTGAAAGGAATTCTTCTGTGCAGCGAAAATCTATGCTAGGTAGCATGGCCTACTAGTATGATGCAAGGATTTCTGGCAAAACAAACAAATCTCATTCTTTTGAGTTCCACGCTGAGCCTCATAATGTATATTCTAGATCTATAGTTGTACATGTGTTCAATCTGTCATATACCTTGGCCTCATGTATGGCCACCTCTACGCGGGCAACGCCCTGGTTCTCCCGGTGCAGCTGTATCTTAGCAACGCGACTGAACTCTGTCAGAACCGTGGTCAGGTTGTTCTTCAGGTCGATCACATGACCGATGCCGTGCCGCGGACCCACCAGCAGCGTAGTGGCCGACTGCTTCTCATCCTGTGGATCAATCAGTCAGTAAATCAATCAACAGAGAGAGAGAGAGCTCTTAATTCATGCAATAACATTTATAGAATTTAACTCAGAAACAGGCATTCTTTAAAAGTGGCCAATGAAGTGGGTTGATTATATGTAGTATACATACACATGTATGTAGTAACAATTTGGAGTTGATTATATTTGTTATATCAGTTTGGAGTTGATTATACTTGTTATATCAGTTTGGAGTTGATTATGTTATATATCAGTTTGGAGTTGATTATACTTGTTATTATCAGTTTGGAGTTGGATTATACTTGTTATATATCAGTTTGGAGTTGATTATACTTGTTATTATCAGTTTGGAGTTGATTATACTTGTTAATATCAGTTTGGAGTTGATTTAACTTGTTATATATCAGTTGGAGTTGATTTACTTGTTATATATCGTTTGGAAGTGATTATACTTGTTATATACAGTTTGGAGTATTTTGATTAACTGTTATATTCAGTTTGGATGATTATAGCCTGTTTATATTCAGTTTGGAGTGATTATACTTGTTATATCAGTGGAGTTGATTATACTTGTTATATCAGTTTGGAGTTGAATTATAACTTGTTATATACAGTTTGGAGTTGATATACTTGTTTATATAGTTGGAGTGATTATACTTGTTAATATCAGTTTTGGAGTTGATTAACTTTATATATCAGTTTGGAGTTGATTACCGTTATATAATAGTTATGGAGTTGATTTACTTGTTATATACAGTTTGGGTTGAATTATACCTGTCTTTACAGTTTGGAGTATTAACTGTTATATACAGTTGGAGTTGATTATCTTTATATATTTGGAGTTGATTATACTTGTTATATCAGTTTGGATGTCTGGCCTGGGATGCTACAAGGCTACAGGAAAACATAAACATGAGCTGTATGTTGACAAAAGAGAAATTCATCATAAAAGAGTGGGACTCATATATGATGTGGGAATACAAAATTGGAATGGTTATAAGGGAATGTTAAGCCGTCATTGTAAATAAGAATTTGTTCATAACTGACTTGCCTAGTTAAATAAAGGTTAAATAAATAAATAAATGTTTCCATTACTAGTCCGACGGTGTGGAACAGCAAGCCTCCAAAGGGCGGAAGATCGTTGAGGACACGCATGTACTGCAGCTTTCCCTGGAGAGGAGGGACCTGTCAGTAGACACAACACAACAATCAAGGGCCCAGTCTCAATAGTCTCTAGTGGCTTCCTCTACTCGTCTCCTCGATCTGCACTAACATTAAAGAACTGGACAGGTGAAATTAAAAACCTAGCTGGCATCCTTCATATTGCTTTCACTTATCTTGTGATTTCAGATCAGTGGAGATGAAGGAGAGGAGACGAGGAGGAGAAGCCACTTAATATGGTTGAGATTCACCCAAGGATGACAAGACGGATGTGGTCGCCCTGTTGCTAGCTTCTACTACTGAGATTCACCCAAGGATGACCATTGGATTTTATACTGCAATGGTATACATGTCCACTTGGGGTCACTGTTTAGCCATGTATTGGGGCACAAGCACACTGTTTAAATATGTATGGGACTCCACAGCCAGTTAAATCTAAAGATAAACTGCTTAACGGAGAGTGCAAGCCCTCAGATGAAAGGTAGGCTATACAATGAATCTGAATAACTTAGTGTTATAGCTATGCTGTATCTAGAGAATATTTACTGAAAGGAAGGTCATTGTGTGACAGAGAGGACAGATCACCTTATTGCCGGAGGGAGGCGGATGCTGATAGGTTTTGAGCAGCTGTGACAGGGTCTTACACACGTTCTTCTCCTTGATGGTGGGAAGCAGAGTGAGGGGTAGGAAGGGTTCCAGACCCCACTCCTTCCTGGGGAGGGAGAGAGAGAGAAAGAGAGGTGGGAATAGAGCGGAGGGGGGAGAGTAGAGAGCAAGGGGAGAGAGGAAGAAAGAGAGAGAGAGAGATGGTATAATCAGTCAGATGCTGACAGCTGTGGGACCATGTCTATATCTCAGGGAGAGACCCCCAGGGAAGACTCGTCGGCTATGTCCCAAATGGCACCCTATTCCTTTATAGCCCTGTGTGCTCTGGTCAAAAGTAGTGCACAACATAGGGAATAGAGTGCCAGTTGGGACGCATCCCAACGACTGCTCCTATTCTCTGTCACACTGACAGGGTTGACAAGGCCCCCCTCAGAGTCAGACTCAGACTGGAGGGAGAACACTGGCTCTACTCTGTCTGTGTGACTGAATGACTTGACTTGCAACAACTGTTATTTCATTGTATTCACTTGCATATTATGTTTTTTGTTGAACGCTCTGATTGTAAGTCGCTCTGGATAAGAGTATCTGCTAAATTAGTCTGTCAGAGTGGATTAGTTATCAGAATTATCTACACTCAACAAAAATATAAGCACATGCAACAATGTCAAAGATTTTACTAAGTTACAGTTCATATAAGGAAATCAGTACATTTAAATTCATTCATTAGGCCCTAATCTATGGATTTCAAATGACTGGGAATACAGATATGCATCTGTTTGTCACAGATGCAAAAAAAGGTAGGGGCATAGATCAGAAAACCAGTCAGTATCTGGTGTGACCACCATTTGCCTCATGCAGCGTGACACATCTCCTTCGCACAGAGTTGATCAGGCTGTTGCCTGTGGCCTGTGGGATGTTGTCCACTCCTCTTCAATGGTTGTGTGAAGTTGCTGGATATTGGCGGGAACTGGAACACACTGTTGTACACGTCGATCCAAAGCATCCCGAACATGCTCAATGGTTGTTATGTCTGGTGAGTATGCAAGCCATGGAAGAACTGGGACATTTTCAGTTTCCAGGAATTGTGTACAGATCCTTGTGACATGGGGCCGTGCATTATCATGCTGAAACATGAGGTGATGGTGGTGGATGACCGGCACGACAATGGGCCTCAGGATCTCGTCACGATATCTCTGTGCATTCAAATTGCCATTGATAAAATACAATTGTGTTCATTGTCCGTAGCTTATGGTTGCCCATACCATAACCCCACCGCCACCATAGGGCACTCTGTTCACAGCGTTGACATCACCAAACCGCTCGGCCACACAACGCCATACACACTGTCTGCCATCTGCCCGGTACAGTTAAAACTGGGATTCATCTGTGAAGAGCACACTTCTCCAGTATGCCAGTGGCCACCGAACGTGAGCATTTACCCACTGAAGTTGGTTACGATGCCGAACTGCAGTCAGGTCAAGWCCCTGGTGAGGATGATGAGCATCCAGATGAACTTCCCTGAGACGGTTTCTAAAAATTTGTGCAGAAATTCTTCGGTTGTGCAAACCCACAGTTTCATCAGCTGACCAGGTGTCTGGTCTCAGACGATCCCACAGGTGAAGAAGCCGTATGTGGAGGTCCTGGGCTGGCGTGGTTACACGTGGTCTGCGGTTGTGAGGCTGATTGGACGTACTGCCAAATTCTCTAAAACTACTTTAGGAGGCGGCTTATGGTAGAGAAATGTGCACCTGTGAAATGATCATGCTGTTTAATCAGCTTCTTGATATGCCACACCTGTCAGGTGAATGGATTATCTTGGCAAAGGAGAAATGCTCAGTAACATGGCTGCAAACAAGTTAGTGGACAAAATTTGAGAGAAAAGCTTTTTGTGCRTTTGGAACATTTCTGGGATATTTTATTTCAGCTCATGAAACATGGGACCAACACTTTACATGTTGCATTTATATTTTTGTTCAGGATATATTATCTGGCAGCGTCTGTCAGAATGATCTAGATAGCTGGTAATGTCTGTCAGTCAGAGTGATCTAGATTCACAAGGGCCTATCACACTGCCCTACCCGCAACCGTTTTCAACCCCGCCACCCGCCTACCCGCACTGCGCCATACGCACCACCCTAACCCAACACCGCCCGTTTAGCCCTTCTACCATGCCTAACCACACTGCCTACCCACACTACCTACCCACAAGCCTTACCTACACTGCCTACCACAATCAGCCTACCCACACTTCCTACCCACACTTCCTACCCACACAGCTAACCCCACACAGCCAACCACACTGCACCAATACCCACAAGATTACTCTGTTTTAGTCGTACTACCCACAAGCAGCTGTATGTCCCTTTAGCCTATACCACACTGCCTACCCACAACTGGCCTTACCCCAGCACTGCCTACCCACACTTGCCTACCCACACAGCCTACACACAGTCTACCCACCACAGCCTAACCCACACTGTATTGTGAGCTGTTGGTTATAGTGCATATACAGGACAGAAGTAGTCACACATTTATTATTACACAAACAGTTTTTGTACATAAACTATACGCAGAGTTGAAAAATGGCGGTGGAATACATTGAAACTTT
>NW_019942956.1:154752-166292 GCF_002910315.2 Salvelinus sp. IW2-2015
CACCACAAGCGAATGACGTCATCAAAGAGCGCTTCGCTTTGACTGGAAGTCTGATGTTCACACTGCGCTGCGCGCTTCATATCTACATCACGGTTCTCGCCAGACCTAATCAGAATATCTCGCTCAAAGAATGCGTAGTAAGTGTGTGTGTGTGTGTGGTGCGTGTGCGTGCGCTGCGCGGTGCTGGCGATGGGTGTCTATACAAGGATCCTCAGCTGCATGACTCATCACTCAGACACCTCAAAGACCGAAATGCGTGTCTCCGATTCCATTATATTTCATTAAAAATGTCTTAGCTCTAATGTGCAGAAGTGTGGTATCCAGCTGAGTTCTAAAAGTATATCAAAATATCCATAATGAATCATCTAATATTAAAACAGAAACCACTCAACCACGAGCTAAGCTACTCTGACACAAGAAATTACAATTCCCTCAGGCCACACATTTAGCCATATCCCCAACTGGACCAGCTATCTACTGAGTCACTTCTGAACTGACAGACATTACCACTATCTGAGATCCTCTGACTCTGACAACATTACCAGCTATCATAGATCACTCTGACTGACAGACATACCAGCATCTATGATCAATCTGACTGACCAGACATAACCAGCTATTAGATCACTCTGACTGACAGACATCTACCAGAGACAACTACACTCTGACTGACAACTTACCAGAACTAATCCTCTGACTGACAAACATACCGACATCTCTAGGCAGTGTGGGTAGGCGGTGTGGATAGACGGTATGGGTAGACAGTGTGGGTAGGCAGTGTGGGTAGACAGTGTGGGTAGGCAGTGTGGGTAGGCAGTGCGGGTATGCTAGTCTACATGATGAGATTATTATGTAGCAAGAATATTTTTATTTGTCAAACTGCAGCCAAGCATCGATCATCATGTCACCAGAATAAGACCCTCAGTATTTATTGGAAAGGAGCATCAAGATCACCGTGCTCTTTCACCACCCTGCAATGTTCATCATCATTGATTTAATATGTAGCCTAATAAACTGCATGGTTTTCCGGGTCATAGTGGGAGGACCACACACTTTATCATCACATGACTCCAAGTTTGCTTCCATAKGATGGTTAYTATATCAATATTTGCGCATAAAGGCAGTTCCACCACTATTTCTTGCATAATTAATTTTACTTACACAAAAAGAACCCCACATGTTGAACGAACAAATTATCTTTCGACATTTATAAAATTGTACCRAAACTTCCTGTTTCCATCACAACTGTCAGGATTGTTTTTATATGGTATGACTTTACTTGTATAGAAACTGTGGATGGAAACGTGGTTCTTGGTAGCCCTCTTGTGTTCTCTCTCTCTCCCTATTTTCTCTCTCTCATCTCGCTCTCTCGCTCTCTTTCCCTATTTTCTCTCTCTCCTCTCTCTCCCTCTCTCTCCATCTCTCTCTCCCTCTCTCTCCCTCATTTCCCTCTCCTCGTTCTCTCTCCCTCTTTTCACTCTCTCTCCTTCTTTTCTCTCTTTCTCTCTCTCTTTTCTCTCACTCTTCTCTATCCCTCTTCTCTCTCTCTCTCTTGCCCTCTTTTCTTTCTTTCTCTCACTCTCTCTCTCTCCCTCTTTTCTCTCTCTCTCTCTTCTCTCTCTATTTACCCTCCCTCTCTCTCTTACTCTCGCTCTCTCTATTCCCCCCTTTCTATTCTCTACCTCTCTCCCAACACTGCAGAGGAGATGTAGCCTAGGCCCGTACTGTCTGCATTCCAAATGGCGCTGTATGGGCCCTGGTCAGACGTAGTGCACCTATTACCTAAAGTATATAATCCCAACTGCCCCCCTATAACCTAAAGTATATAGTCCTAAATAGACCCCATTACCTAAAGTATATAGTCCTAAATAGACCCCATTACCTAAAGTATATAGTCCTAAATAGACCCCATTACCTAAATTATGTATTACCTAAAGTATGCAATGTATTACTTTAGGTAATGGGGTCTATTTGGGACTATATACTTCAGGTAATGGGGTCTATTTAGGACTATATACTTTAGGTTATAGGGGGGCATTTGGTACTATATACTTTAGGTTATAGGGGACCATTTGGTACTATATACTTTAGGCAATAGGAGACAACCATTTGGTACTATATACTTTGTAAAGGGCCAACATAGGAGACCATTTGTGTACTATATACTTTAGGCAATAGGAGACCATTTGGGTACTATATACTTTAGGTAATAGGAAGACCATTTGGGACTCAGCCACTGTGTATTCTTCGCTCTGCTCCTTGTGGCTTCATGAGCAGTGTCATGAGTGTTGTTAGTCTATGAACAACGTTCAAAGAGCATCTGTGAGTGTGTGTATGTGTGCGTGTATGTGCAGCCAGCGACCTATTGTAACAGGTAGTTTGAGTACTGTAGTCTCCTAAATGGAAGGGTTGATGGTGGATGAATGTCCTAGCAGCAGAGATGGAAGATGCATTCACTTGAATCACAGTGGTGTGGATACAAACTGACTGTCTGCTAAAAAATCAAGGATAAGCTGTATGGGCAATATTGACCAAGGATTACAACGACAACAATCTGATGCAACACAAGTGGATGGGGAATATAAATAGTCATTTTAGTCAGTGGAAAGTCATTGTCACTATACGGCATAAATCGTACAATTGAATCGCAATGTACACGTATTTACTAAAGAGATCTGGTGTGGCGTCCTATAGTGCAATTGATTGATTTGCATTTTACATTTGAATGTGATTCCATTTAATTAGGCCACAGTACAGCTCTTTTCCCCCTCTCTTTCTCTCTCCCTCAACGTTCTCTCTATCCATTTTTCTCTCTCTCCATTTATGTCCCTCCCTCCCTCCCTCCTCCCCCCCTCCCTCCCTCCCTCCCTTTATCTCTCTCTTTCTCTCTCTCTCTCCATCCATTTCTCCCTTTACATCTCTCCCTTTCTCTCTCCTCTCTCACTATCCATTTCTCCATCACGCTCTCCCGCAATGAACTGGAAAATACATTTCTGAAATCTAATATTGTGCCTTAATGGTAAGAGATATCAGAGTTGTCTCAGAGCCTGACAGTGAGAGTCTGGCAGTGTCTCCTGACAGTGAGAGCCTGATAGTGAGAGCCTGACAGTGAGAGCCTGACAGTGGAGAGCCTGACAGTGAGAGCCTGATAGTGAGAGCCTGACAGTGAGAGTCTGGCAGTGTCTCCTGACAGTGAGAGCCTGATAGTGAGAGCCTGACAGTGAGCGTGACAGGTGAGAGCCTGACAGTGAGAGTCTGGCAGGTCTCCTGACAGTGAGAGCCTGACAGTGAGAGCCTGACATGAGAGCCTGACAGTAAGAACTGACAGTGAGAGCCTGGCAGTGTCTCCTGACAGTGAAGAGCCTGACAGTGAGAGCATGACAGTGAGAGCCTGACAGTGAGAGTCTGGCAGTGTCTCCGACAGTGAGAGCCTGACAGTGAGAGCATGACAGTGAGAGCCTGACAGTGAGAGTCTGACAGTGAGAACCTGACAGTGAGAGCCTGATAGTGAGAGCCTGACAGTGAGAGCCTGGCAGTGTCTCCTGACAGTGAGAGCCTACAGTGTCTCATACACTGCAGTGAGAGTTCTGACAGTGAGACCTGACAGTGAGAGCCTGACAGTGCTCTGACAGTGAGAGCCTGACAGTGTCTCATGACAGTGTCTCCTGACAGTGAGAGCCTGACATGAGAGCGCTGACAGTGAGAGCGCTGACAGTGAGAGGTCTGGCAGTGTCTCCTGACAGTGAGAGCCTGACAGTGAGAGCCTGACACGTGAGAGCCTGACAGTGAGAGCCTGACAGTGAGAGCCTGACAGTAGATCTGGCAGTGTCTCTGACAGTGAGAGCCTGACAGATGAGAGCCTGACAGTGAGAGCCTGACAGTGAAGAAACCTGACAGTGAGAGCCTTGAGAGCATGATGTCCTACCTGACAGTGAGAAGCCTGACAGTGAGAGCATGACAGTGAGAGCCGCTGACAGTGAAGCTGGCAGTGTCTCCTACAGGAGAGCCTGACAGTGAGAGCATGTGACAGTGAGAGCCTGACAGTGAGAACGTCTGAACAGTGAGAACCTGCCAGTTGAGAACCTGAACAGTGAGAGCCTGAAGTGAGAAGCTGAACAGTGAGAGTCTGGCAGTGTCTCCTGACAAGTGAGAGCTCTGAAAGTGTCTCATGACAAGGTTCTCCTGACGGAGTGAAGAGAGCCTGACAGTGAGAGCCTGACAGTGTCCTCAATGACATGAGAGCCTGACCAGTGTTCTCATGAACAGTGGTCTCCTGAACAGTGGAGCCGAACAGTGAGAGCCTGACGTGAGAGCTGACAGTGCGAGTGCTTGGCAGTGTCTCCTGACAGTGAGAGCCTGACAGTGAGAGCCTGACAGTGAGAGCCTGACAGTGAGAGCCTGACAGTGAGAGCCTGACAGTGTCTCCTGACTGACTGCTGGATGTCATTACAATATTACATCTTGTGTACCAAATGGCACCCTATTTCCTTTCTAGTGCACTACTTTTGACTAGGGCTTGGGTCAAAAGTAGTGCACTACATAGGGAATAGGGTGCCATTTGAGACCTATCCACAGGCATTATAAAATACTGTGAATTGAAGGAAGTGGGCTTCTCAGAACTAGGCCTGTTCTTCATATACTGTGGAGGGAGTCTTACCATCATTGATGTCATTAGATATTTGTATTTTTTKGGGGAAGTGATGTTTACACCCACTGGGCACAGACGTCAGTTCAACGTCTAGTTTTGATTTACATTTGGTTTAGTTGTCAACTAACGTGAATTCAACATGAAATCAACCAAATAATTCCCCCTGTCATTAGATTTAGGTTAAAAGTTGGATTCCCTTACGTTGATGACATTTTGAATATCCAATCAGTTTTCCATGTTGATTCACCAGCATCACATTACTTTTKTTTTTTAAACAATGTTGAGTCAATCAGTTTTTGCCCAGTGGGTTGRTCAATATGTTTGCAATTCATGTGCAGTTTAAATGGGCATGAAAATATTTTTWAAAAAATACCCAGATTTTTTTTACAAATATTTGACAGTTGTATCTTAAAGCATAATTGAGAAATAAATAATTGAAGTTGGAACATTTGTGACATTTTGGGATTACCCAAGCGTCTTTTAAGACGCAAAGCAACAYGTGGTGCTATATGAAGCTTTACCCCTTACTCTGTAATATGAGTAGTATTTTACAATCTATTGTTGAACATAATATACTCTTCGGGTGTATCAAAGTTCCAGACTGGGATCTCTGGTAGTTTTAGAGTAGCAGAGATCATTTTATACAGATACATTGGCATAGTAGGCAATGTAACCAATCAAAACCCTCCTATTACTTGTGTCATTGCACATCCTGCAATATCCCCAGCAGAGGGCGACCATTTTGAATCCATTTTCACATTCACTCTGTTGGTAATGTTTACAAATTGGATCATACACTGTATACGTACCCTGACAGTGGTGCGGCTGTCAAACGTAAAGGACTTGATCTGACCATTCTCCAGGAACACCTTCAGCACATTTGGTATGAGTAGCAAAGAGTCGTCCTTTAGCATTGTCTGTGAGAGAGAGACAGAGAGGGTGGGCAGAAAGGGAGAGATGAAGAGAGGCAGAGAGAGAGAGAAAGAGAGGGAGAGAAAGWGAGAGGGAGGGAGAGAAAGAGAGAGGGAGAGAGAGAGAGCGATGCAGTGAAAGAGGGAGAGGGAGGGAGAGAAAGAGAAAGACAGAAACTGTAAAACCTGAGTGCCTCTTATAGCAGTAAGAGAGAGGCAATATGAGGTATCTTGAGAAAAAACTTAAAAGGTCAAAATGGCACATCAACATGGTACAGTACATCTAATACACCCCAGAGTAGAGGATCAGGGCTATAATTGAATGGTGTTGGAAGTCCGTGACTGTGGAATGTGCAGATAGAAGTACATTCCATCTAAAAGCTGTTAAGAAGGGACCAGGCTGGAGCTTCCAGAGTGCAATGGAGGAGCAATACCTTATTTGAACCGGTGCAGCCTGAATTGGGACAAAACTCTGCTTTAGGAACCCTGCCTGGATACATTGTGCTGTGATCAAAGAGAAGCTTATTACATTTCCTCAATACATCCATTTAATATGTATGCGCCGGTGTTGCAAGTACAATTGGTAGCTAGCTGGCTGAATAGACTATAAAGTGCAGTGGTTACGTAGGCCAGGGAACTGCAGGAGACACGATGACTCAAGGTTAATCTGCTTTTATCAGCCACTCATCAGAAAAGTTTCCTCTGCTGGAGTTGAATTCAGTCCAGGTAGGGAGACGGGGCGTGACAGCTATTCACTCTTTCCGGAGAAACTGTCACCAGGAGGGTGAATGAGGTAAGTGGAGAGAGTTGGTGACTCAAAGCCCCAGTCACACACATCATCCACTGCTGGTCTGAAAACCACTTAGAGAACAGAGAGAGAGGAGGATGGGGAAGATGTACAGTATAGCACCTCACAGTTACAGTATAGCCCCTCACAGTTCAGTATAGCCCCTCACAGTTACAGTATAGCCCCTCACAGTTCTGTATAGCCCCTCACAGTTACAGTATAGCCCCTCACAGTTACAGTATAGCCCCTCACAGTTACAGTATAGCCCCTCACAGTTACAGTATAGCCCCTCACAGTTCTGTATACCTCACGTTACAGCAGTTATAGCTCCTCAAACAGTTACAGTATATCCACGTCAGAGCCTCACAGTGTAAGTATAGCCCCTCACATGTTACAGTATAGCCCCCTCACAGTTCAGTATACCCTCAGCCAGTTACAGTATAGCCCTCACAGCTACAGTATAGCCCCTCACAGTTACAGTATAAGCCCATCACATGTTACAGTATAGCCCTCACAGCTACAGTATAGTAGCCCTCACAGTTACAGTATAGCCCTCACAGTTCTGTATTAGCCTACAGTTGACAGTATAGCCCTCACAGTTCTGTATACCCCTCACAGTACAGCATAGCCCCTCACAGTTATGTATAGCCCCCACAGTTACAGTATAGCCCCTCACAGTTACAGTATAGCCCCTCACAGTCTGTATAAGCCCCTCACAGTTACAGTATAGCCCCTCACAGTTATGTATAGCCCCTCAACAGTTACAGTATACCCCACAGTTACAGTATACCCCTCACAGTTACAGTATAGCCCCTCACAGTTACAGTATAGCCCTCACAGTTACAGTATAGCCCCCTCACAGTTCTGTATAGCCCCCTCACAGTTCTGTATAGCCCCACAGTTACAGTATAGCCCCTCACAGTTACAGTATAGCACCTCACAGTTACAGTATAGCCCCTCCAGTTACAGTATAGCCCACAGTTACAGTATAGCCCCTCACAGTTTATAGTAACGCACCTCACAGTTACAGATATAGCACCTCAGCAGTTACAGTATAGCCCCTCACAGCTAAGTAATAGCCCCACAGTTACAGATATAGCCCCTCACAGTTACAGTATAGCACCTCACAGTTACAGTATAGCCCCTCACAGTTACAGTATAGCCCCTCACAGTTACAGTATACCCCTCACAGTTACAGTACTACGCCCCTCACAGTACAGTATAGCCCTCAGACGAGTTACAGTAAAACCCCTCACAGTTACAGTATGTGCCCCTCACAGTTACAGTATAGCCCCTCACAGCTACAGTAATCAGCCCCTCACAGCTACAGTATAGCCCCTCACAGTTACAGTAATATACCCTCACCAGTGTACACAGTATTTGCCCCTCACAGTTAACAGTATAGCCCCTCACAGTTACAGTATAGCCCCTCACAGTTACAGTAATAGCCCCTCACAGTTTACGATTATAGCCCCTCAACAGTTACAGTATAGCCCTTCACAGCTACAATACAGCCCCTCACAGCTATAGAATAGCCCCCTCACAGTTACAGTATAGCCCCTCACATCTACAGTATAGCCCCTCACATCTACAGTATAGCCCCTCACAGCTATAGAATAGGCCCCTCACAGTTACATTATAGCCCCTCACAGCTACAGTATAGCCCCTCACATCTGCAGTATAGCCCCTCACTGCTACAATCGTTTCGGAAAGTATTCAGACCCCTAGAATTTTCCACATTTTGTTACGTTACAGCCTTATTCTTAAATTAATTAAATAGTTTCCCCCCCCCCTCATAAATCTACACACAATACCCCATAATGACAAAGCAAAAACAGGTTTTTAGACATTTTTGCACATTTTTTGAACCCCCCGAGGAAATATCACATTGACATAAGTATTCAGCCCCTACTGAGTACTTTGAGTACTTTACTGAGTACTTTGTTGAAGCGCCTTTGGCAGCTATTACAGCTTAGATTTTTCTTAGGTATGACGCTACAGGCTTGGCACATCTATATTTGGGGAGTTTCTCTCATTCTTCTCTGCAGATCTTCTAAAGCTCTGTCAGGTTGGATGGGGAGCGTCACTGCACAGCTATTTTCAGTTTTCTCCAGAGATGTTCGATCAGGTTTATGTCCGGGCTCTGGCTGGGCCACTCAAGGACATTCAGAGACTTGTCCCAAAGCCTCTGCTGCGTTGTCTTGGCTGTGTGCTTAGGGTCATTGTCCTGTTGGAAGGTGAAATTACGCACCAGTCTGAGGTCCTGAGCACTCTGGAGCAGGTTTTCATCAATAATCTTTCTTTACTTTGCTCTGTTCATCTGTCCCTTGATCCTGATTAGTCTCACAGTCCCTGCTGCTGAAAAACATCCCCACAGCTTGATACTGCCGCCACCATGCTTCACCATAGGGATGGTGCCAGGTTTCCTCCAGACGTGACGTGTGGCATTCAGGCCAAAGAGTTCAATCTTGGTTTCATCAGACCAGAGAATCTTGTTTCTCATGGTCTGAGAGTCCTTTAGGTGCCTTTTGGCAAACTCCAAGTGGGCTGTCATGTGCCTTTTGCTGAGGAGTGGCTTCCGTCTGGCCACTCTACCATAAAGGCCTGATTGATGGAGTGCTGCAGAGATGGTTGTCCTTCTGGAAGGTTTTCCCATCTCCAGAGAGGAACTCTAGAGCTCTGTCAGAGTGAGCATCGGGTTCTTGGTCACCTCCTTGACCAAGACCCTTCTCCCCCGACTGCTCAGTTTGACCGGGCGGCCAGCTCTAGAAAGAGTCTTGGTGGTTCCAAACTTCTTCCATTTAAGAGCGATGGAGGCCACGGTGTTCTTGGGGACCTTCAATGCTGCAAAAAAAAATTTGGTACCCTTTCCCAGATCTGTGCCTTGACACAATCCTGTCTCGGAGCTCTACGGACAATTCCTTCAACATGGCTTGGTTTTTACTCTGACATGCATTGTTGGACCTTATATAGACAGGTGTGTGCCTTTCCAAATCATGTCCAATCAATTGAATTTACCACTGGTGGACTCCAATCAAGTTGTAGAAACATCTCAAGGATGATCAATGGAAACAGGATGCACCTGAGCTCAATTTCAAGTGTCCTAGCAAAGGGTCTGAATACTTATGTAAATAAGGTGTTACTGTTATTTTTATATATAATTGCAAACATTTCTAAAAACCTGTTTTCGTTTTGTCATTGTGGGGTATTTTGTGTAGATTGACGAGTATTATTATTTTTTAAATCCATTTTAGAATTAGCTTATAACGTAACAAATTGTGTAAAAAGAGAAGGCATCTGAATACTTTCCAAATGCAATGTAGGTAGCTTAGCGGTGAAGCTTTGGGCCAGTAAACGAAAAGTTAAAAATCTGTCAATGTGCCCTTGAGCAAGGCACTTAACCCTAATTGCTTCTCTAAGTCGCTCTGGATAAGAGCATCTGCTGAATGACAAAAATGTAATAATATTGAACAATTATATGATGAGAGGTAATGAAATGAATCCTTCAGTAAATGTGAGCATCATTTAGAATAGACTGACGTCACTACAGATGTATCCACATAAGATGTCAGCCAGGCTACACTCTTACAAAAAAAGGTGCTATCTAGAACCTAAAAGGGTTCTTCGGCTGTCCCCATAGGATCACTTTTTTAGATCCAGGTGGAACCCTTTTTGGTTCAAGGGAGAACTCTTTTGGTTCCCGGTAGAACCCTTTTGGGTTCCATGTGAAACTCTTTCCACGGAGGGTTGTACATGGAACCCAAAAGGGTTCTACCTTGAACCCAAAAGGCTTCTCCTATGGGGACAGCCGAAGAACCCTTTTGGAACCCTTTTCTCTATAGAGTGTAGTTTAGAATTCCTCCTAGTCCACCGTGGCTTCTCTCTGAGACCCGAGGGAAATGATGGTGGCAGAAGTAAAGGTTGAATTTAGCATAACAGTCTGTGCTGTGTGACCCGAGTGTGGAGCAGAGCAGTGCAGGCAGGGTCTGTCTCCCAAATGGTACCCTGTCTCCCAAATGGCACCCTATTCCCTATATAGTGCCCCTGGCTCTCATCAGAAGTATATACGGGCTCTGTTTTGGACGCAGCCATAGAAAAATGGAGCATTATGAGAGCCAGAAGGGCTCCTTCCCAAATGGCACCCTAATCCCTACATAGAGCCCTATTGTCTCCTGTCAAAAGTGGTGCACTATGTAGGGAATAGGGTGCCATTTGGGATGCATCCATAGTAGATGTAGTCCTCATCTCTCTTTCCCTCTACGAAGATAAACTCCACATGCTCAGGTTAGGTGGTCTGCACTGATAAGTCCAAACCAATCAATCCCCATTCCCAGCCTGATCCCAGGAGACGGATAGACATGATTAAACACTCTGCAAAAGGGGATTGTTCGATCTTTACCAATCATACACCCAGGGGAGGAGGAGCATCTCTCTCTCCCTGTATCAGGCCTCCACCCAGTGGAGGAGGACCATCTCTCTTTCTATATATCTGTATAGCAGGGTTCTACATGCAGTCTAATTAATCTAGGCTATAGGTGAGATCTATGGTATTATCATGTGTGTTATTGATCCCTCTTTGTCTCCAGGCTGCTGTGTGTGGGTGTGTGGGTGTGTGTACGTCATGCATGAGGGGATGCTTACTTTCCTGGTAATGAAAGGCCACGAGCCAGTAACTCTACCGTTAGCTCCCCGGGAACTCTTGTGTTAGAGGCTCCCCAGTTCTGTGGGTGTGTGTACGTCATGCATGAGGGATGCTTTACGTTTCTGGTAATGAGAGGGCCAACGAAGCCAGTAACCTCCGTTGAGGCTCCCGGGAACTCTTTGTGTTAGAGGCTCCCCATTATCTCTCCTGTAGAGGCTCCCCAGTTATCTCTCACTGTCTAGAGGCCTCCCCAGTTATCCTCTCCTGTAGAGGCTCCAAGTTATCTCTCCTGTTAGAGCTCCCCAGTTATTCTCTCCTATTAGAGCTTCCCACAGATTATCTCTCCTGATAGAGGCTCCCCAGTTTGATCTCTCCCTGTTAGAGGCTACCCCAGTTATCTTCTTTCCTGTTAGAAGGCTCCCCAGTTATCTCTCCTGTAGAGGGCTCCCCAGTTATCCTCTCCTGTTAGAGGCTCCCCAGCTATCTCTCCTATTAGAGGACTCCCCCAGTTATTCTCTCCTGTTAGAGGGCTCCCCAGTTTATCTCTTGTGT
>NW_019942956.1:166428-192254 GCF_002910315.2 Salvelinus sp. IW2-2015
TGTTAGAGGCTCCCCAGTTATCTCTCCTGTTAGAGGCTCCCCAGTTATCTCTCCTGTTAGAGGCTGACCAGTTATCTCTCCACCCCCATGTGTGTGTTCCCTAAAGGTTGTAGCTTTAGTTTATGGAAACGTGCCCAGACTGGCAGGGAAATGTAAACTTGTGTCATAGGGCTCTGCACTATATAAAGGATAAGATTTGGGATGCATAGAGATGATGTTGAAACCAAGCAGCTGAAGCCTAACTTGTTATTCATAAATTGCACAACAAGCTGTCAATAGGAACAGTGAGAGATAAGCTTGTTGGCTTGACTGTAGAGCCAACTTCTCTGGGCTTTGAGAAGAGAACTCAGCTCGCGTCCAAAATGGCACTATATTCCCTATATAGTGCACTACTTTTGACCAGGGCACATAGGGCTCTGGTCAGAAGTAGTGCACTATGTAGGGAATAGGGTGCCATTCGGGACACTTCTTCAGAGCTCAGAGACAGTAGGGAGAGGGCTTTCACAGCCAAGCAGGGACTTTACATGTCTGCTCTCAGCCAGCCTAACAGTGTAACGCTGCTGCTGCAGCTGAATTCAAAATGTGTCCAATGTTTAACAAACATCTTAGAAACAGTTTAGAGGCGCAACCTGTGCTCTACCAGAGAGAGGGGACATCGATCTGGAGGAGAACCATTTATAATCAAAAGCCGCACTGTGTTGGACCCAAGGCTGTTTTGTATGGTGCAGGTAGTCAGCTACCCAAAATACAAACAAGGTGATGGAGGGGAAGAGGATGTTCAGCCATGTTTAATCACCCGGGAGACAGGCCCAGGCCCAGGCCCAGACCCAAGGTAAAGAGAGAACAAATTAAAGAGAACATTTTAGAGAGAAGTGGAGAAAGAATGAATAGTGAGAGAAATTGTGTTAGGGAAAAATAGAAAGAGTATTAACGACTGAGAAAGCAAGAACAACATAGAAGAAGACAGAAATGGGGAGAGAGATAGAAAGAAGAGTGCAGGTGTGAGAGAAGAATCACCAGCGGAGTGGTACTTACTGAGTCTGGGTCACTGAAGGATCACCAGCGGAGTGGTACTTACTGAGTCTGGGTCACTGAAGGATCACCAGGGAGTGGTATTACTGAGTCTGGGTCACTGAAAGGATCACGAGCGGAGTGGTACTTAATGAGTCTGGGTCACTGAAGGATCACCAGCGAGTTGGTACTTACTGAGTCTGGGTCACTGAAGACCAAGCGGAGTCGGTACTTACTGGAGTCTGGGTCACTGAAGGATCACCAGCGGAGTGGTACTACTGGACTGGGTCATTGAAGGAATCACAGCGGAGGGTACTACTGAGTCTGGGTCATGAAAATCACCAGCGGAGTGGTACTTTGAGTCCTGGGTCACTGAAGGACACAGCGAGTGGTACTTTTGATGATCTGGGTCACTGAGAGAACAGCGGAGTGGTACCTACTCGAGTGGTCACAGAGATCACCAGCGAGTGTATTACTGAGTCTGGGTCACTGAAGAGATCACCAGGGATGTACTTACTGAGTTGGTCACTGAGGACACTTTGTTCTGAAAAGCGCACTTTGCGGCGGTTGTGTTCAGATGGGCCTTCTTAGCTGCACTATATAAGCTGACTTAGGTACTAGAAAGAGGAAAGACAAAGACATTTAGGTTTTAACGGCGTTAAAACATTCGAATTAAGCAAATTACAAAAGTTTTTATTTAATTTTATGCTTTGAAACAGCAGAAAAACTTGATTAGTTAGATGGTAAATAATTGGGACGTTTTCATGAAAGTTTAATTACATGCCTGGCTGAAACATGAGTCTGTAATTACAAAGCAACAAAAAGACTATTACGTGTTTGTGCATAATTTAACTTTATTAAACTAGGCAATCAGTAGAACCAAATTCTTATTACAATGACAGCCTAGAACATGGGTTAATTAACTTGTCAGAACAACAGATTTTTGTCAGCTTGGGAGTTCAATCTAGCAACCTTTCGATTCTGGCCACGCTCTAACTAGGTTATACCTGCTCTAACCACTAGGCTACTCCTCAACCACTGGCCCTCCTCACACTAAGCTACTGCTCTACCTAGACTGCTCCTCTACCACTAGCTCTCGCCCCTCTTCAACCACTAGGCTACCTGCACTCACTCTAACCACTAGGCTACCTGCCTCCTCTAACCTTATTAGGCTACTCTGGCCTCCTCTAACCCCTGCGTCATCTGTAAGAACAAATTCTTATTTACAATGACAGCCTAGGAACAGTGGGTTAATTAACTTGTTCAGAACAAGATTTTGTCACTTGGGGATTCAATCTAGCAACCTTTCGATTACTGGCCAAACGCTCTAACCACAGGCGTACCTGCCTCCTCTAAACCACTAGCTACCTGCCTCTAACCACTAGGCTACCTGCCTCCTCTAAACCACTAGCTACCTGCCTCTCTAACACTAACCAACTAGCACTAGCCTACCCTGTACGCTCTCTAACACTAGGCTACCTGCCTCCTCTAACCTAGGCTACCTGTACGCTCTCTAACCATTAGGCTATCTGCCTCCTACCCCTGGCTATTATAAATGATGTCAGAGGGTTGGAATGTGCCCCTAGCTATCTGTAAATGATGTCAGAGTGTTGGAGTGTGCCCCTCGGTTATCTGTAAATGATGTCTGAGTGTTGGAGTGTGCCCCTGGCTATCTGTAAATGATGTCGATGTTGGAGTGTGTCCCTGGCTATCTGTAAATTATGTCAGAGTGTTGGAGTGTACCCTGGCTAATCTGTAAATTATGTCAGAGTGTTGGAGTGTGCCCCTGGCTATCTGTAAATTATGTCAGAGTGTTGGAGTGTGTCCCTGGCTATCTGTAAATTATGTCGAGTGTTGGAGTGTGCCCCTGGCTATCGTAAATGATGTCGAGTGTTGGAGTGTGCCCCTTGCTATCTGTAAATTATGTCAGAGTTTTGGAGTGTGCCGCCTGGCTATCTGTAATTATGTCAGAGTGTTGGAGTGTAACCCTGGCTATCTGTAATTGTCTGAGTTTGGAGTCCCTGGCTATCTGTAAATGATGTCAGAGTGTTGGAGTGTGCCCTGGCTATCTGTAAATTATGTCAGAGTGTTGGGATGTACCCCTGGCTATCTGTAATAATGTTTGAGTGTTGGAGTGTGTCCCTGGCTATCTTGAATAAGTGTCTGAAGTGTTGGAGTGTGCCACCTGGCTATCTGTAAATTATGTCAGAGTGTGGAGGTGCCCCTGGCTATCTGTAAATTATGTCAGAGGTTGGGTGTGCCCTGGCTATCTGTAAATTATGTCAGAGTGTTGGAGTGTGCCCCTGGCTATCTGTAATTATGTCAGAGTGTTGGAGTGTGCCCTGGGCTATCTGTAAATTATGTCAGAGGGTTGGAGTGTGCCCCTGGCTATCTGTAAATTATGTCAGAGTGTTGGAGTGTGCGCCTGGCTAGTCTGTAAATGATAATAAGAATAATACTTGTGCTGGTTGGATAATATAAGGAATGTAAAATGATTTATACTTTTACTTTTGATACTTAAGTATGTTCTAGCAATTACATTCAGTTTTGATACTTAAGTATATATATATACTGGGTGACTTTCACTTTGACTTGAGTCATGTTCTATTGAGGTATCTTTACTTTTACTCAATTATGACTTTTGGTTACTTTTCCACCACTGAATGTACAGGAGGCGGCTCATTAGAATATTTTTGGGCGTTGTTTGTTCACAGCTCTTTTTGTGCAACTGTGAGTGAGAGTGTGTCATTCTATTTGATCAAATCTGTTGTTTTACACTATTACATGTTATGTAGGACTATGGCCAGAGATGGTGTCTTGTGAAAGACTCACGTATGGCCTTGTGTCAATTGCGAACGGTTCACTAAGTCAAGTCTCTCTTCAGGGAACCCTAGCTGTTCAACTTTTCGATAAACACAACAATAAAACCTACGGAACTTTAACAATATAATATAGTGATTAAATCAGATATGATATGTATGGCTCTTTCCATGACATAGCCACAGACTGACCAGGTGAAAGCTATGATCCCTTATTGATGTCACTTGTTAAATACACTTCAATCATTGTAGATGAAGGAGAGGAGACAGGTTGGAAAAATTCTTTTTTAAGCCTTGAGACAATTGACATGGATTGTGTGTGTGCCATTTAGAGGGTGAATGGTCAAGACAAAATATTTAAGGGCCTTTGAACAGGGTATGGTAGGAGATGCCAGGCGCACCGGTTTGAGTGTGTCAAGAACTGTAAAGCAGCTGGGTTTTTCAAGACAACTGTGGGAACCATTGGGGTCAGCATTGGCCAGCATCCCTGTGGAACCCTTTCAACACTTTGTAGAGTCCATGCCCTGACGAATTGAGGCTGTTCTGAGGGCAAAAGGGGGTGTATCTCAATATGAAGGTGTTCTTAATGTTTTGTACACTCAGTGTAGCTCCGTTCTCCGTAAAGGTTCTATAAAGAACCGTAAAAAAATGTTTCTATTTAAGGGTTTTTGGTGCTATATACAGTATAACCTTTTTGATGGGTTCTTTATAGCACCATACAGGTTCCATTTAGAACCTTAAAAAAGTCCCATATAGCACCAAAAAGGTTCAGCCAAATAACCCTTATTTGGTACTATATAGAACCATTTGTATTTAGTGTKTRTGAAGAGTACTTACTGACAATCACGACACACAGTAAAAATAGTGAGTGAGAGAGAGAGAGAGAGATAGAATGAGGGAGAGCGAGAATGAGAGAGCGAGAAGGAGAGAGAGAGAATGAGAGAGAGAGAATGATGGTGAGATAATGAGGGAGTGATAGAATGAGAGAGAGATAGAATGATGGAGAGAGAGGAAAGAGAGAGAATGAGAGAGAGAGAATGAGGGAGATAGAGATACTGTGAAGAGCAGAAAAAGAAGCGAGAGAGAATGGAGAGATGAGGAGAGAGAGAGAAAGAATGAGGAGAGATAATGAGGAAGAGAGATGAGAGGAGAGAGAGAGAGAGAATGAGGAAGAGAGAGAGAATGAGGAGAGAGAGAGAGAATGATGGAGAGATAAGAGGGGAGAGAGAGAATGAGGAAGAGAGAGAGAGAGAGAGAGAGAGTGAGAGGAGAAGAGAGAGAGAGAGAGAATGAGGAAGAGAGAGAGAGAGAAGAATGATGAGAGATAATGAGGACGAGAGAATAAGGGAGAGAGACAGAGAGATAGAGAGAATGAGGGAGAGAGAGAGAGAGAGAGAATGAGGGAGAGATCTGTATGTGTGGTTGCTTCGTGTGTGAGAGGGAGACATGGAGGGATACAGAGATACAGATAGAGTTTGAGAACTTCAAGGAGAAAAGGCGTGAGAGAGAAACGGTGAGCGAGAGCTGTGTATTGTTACCTGGTGAGGCTGCAGCACAGTGAGAACTATGGAGTCTTTGCAGCATCTATAGAGAGGACAGAAAAGAGGAGAGGAGTGTGGAGTGGGTTAGGTAACACCAGGGCTGTGGCATTGGAAGAAACTGTCCTGTTCTTATCTGCTAGACCTCCTCTCTGTTCTCTGTGTTCTCAATGACTCATCTGTCTCATTATGTTTCCATGGAACACATGAGGCTTAGAGACAGACTATTTCTCCATGAATTTAGCCTTCAAACACACAGAACGATCCCCGCTGTACTGCTGCTGCTGCATTTACTGAAAATATTCTGCTCTTATGTGTTGTGTGAGTTCACACATTGAATGAACTCAGAAAAACATTCCCACCAAAGCTTTGTCCTGTCCTAGACTCACATAAAGTGTAGGCTATAGACGAATAACAATCTAGAGACACATTGCATTGGACTCGACTCATTCCTTATCTCCCCCCCACCTCCCACCCCTTACCTTCCTAACCAAACCCACCGCCCTCCTCCCTCCCCTGTGGTGATATAAAGGATGTTACCTTACAAGGTCTATGACTCTCTCCCGGGAAGCCTCGCTCACAACCTCTTCATTGATGGCCAGGATCTGGTCTCCAGGGAGAAGCTTGCCGATGGACGGGCCGTCTGGGACAGCACACACACACACACACACACACACACACGCACGCACACACACACGCACACACACACACACAGGCAGAGGAACGCTTAGTCTATGAGTAATGGACACACAGACAAAGACATCAAACTGACAACACTCATATATCATCTCTCTCTCTCTATCTCTTGCTCTATCGCTCTATCGCTCTCACACACACACCCCTACCTACCTGCAGAGACGGAGCGTACAATGACTGGTCTCTGGCTGCCTGCTATGAATCCGAAGCCTTGGCTGGGGTGGCGCTGAATGCAGACCTGTCGAGCTGAAGCTGGGCCAGGAGTCAGGCTACCACTGTCCATACCATCCTGGCTCTCTTCTAACATCGCAGGGCTGCACCGGAAACATCACACACACACACACACACACACACACACACACACACACACACACACACACACACACACACACACACACACACACACACACACACACACACACACACACACACACACACACACACACACACACACACACACAGACTCAGATATGATATAGAAAATGTTTGTGACCCTACGTAGGAGGAATGTAGTGTACTGTCACATGGTTTGTGTGTCCATCCTGGACCTTGGCCATCCCCTGAAGGAGGAGGAGCACGTGCGGTGGGTCTCACAGAAAAAGGAGCTCGCGTTGATTCTCAATCATTCACCTGAGAGAGGTGGAGGATGGACAGAGAGGGGGATAGGTAAATAGAAAGTAGGGGGGGGGGGTGAAGGGAGAGGGATGGAAGTAGAGGCATTATATATTGATGGATGGAAGGGGGAGAAGGAGGAATAACATTAGAGATTGACGGGAACAATCACATGACTGAAGCAAATTCCAACAGAGCCTATAAGATTAAAGCCTATAAGACTTAAAGCCTATAAGAGTAAAAAACTCAATTGCTATAGGCCAGGGGTATTCAACTCTTACCCTACGAGGTCTGAATATAAACCAGGGGGTATTCAACTCCATTACCCTACAGAGTCTGGAATAAACCAGGGTATTCAACTCTTACCCTACGAGGTCTGTATAGACCAGGTGTATTCAACTCTTACCCTACGAGGTCTGGAATAAGCCAGGGTATTCAACCTTTCCCTATGAGGTCTGGTATAGGCCAGGTGTTATTCAACTCTTACCCTATGAGGTCTGAATAAACCAGGGTATTCACTCTACCCTAGAGGTCTGGATAAGCCAAAGGTCTTCAACTCTTACCCTACGAGGTCTGGTAATAGGCCAGGTGTATTCAACTCTTACCCTATGAGGTCTGGAATAAACCAGGGTATTCAACTCTTACCCTATGAGTCTGGAATAAGCCAGAGGTATTCAACTCTTACCCTAACGAGGTCTGGAATAAACCAGGGGTATTCAACTCTTACCCTTATGAGGTCTGGAATAAGCCAGAGGTATTCAACTCTTACCCTATGAGGTCTGGAATAAGCCAGGGGTTATTCAACTCTTACCCTACGAGGTCTGGAACAGCTCATGAGTATTCAACTCTTACCCTACGAGGTCTGGAATAAGCCAGGGGTATTCAACTCTTACCCTACGAGGTCTGGAAAAGACCAGGTGTATTCAACTCTTACCCTACGAGGTCTGGTATAGACCAGGTGTATTCAACTCTTACCCTACGAGGTCCAGAGCCTGCTGGTTTTCTGTTCTACCTGATCATTTATTGCATCCACCTGGTGTCCCAGGTCTAAATCAGTCCCTGAATAGAGGGGAATCATCCACCTGGTGTCCCAGGTCTAAATCAGTCCCTGATTAGAGGGGAATTATCCACCTTGTGTCCCAGGTCTAAATCAGTCCCTGATTAGAGGGGAATCATCCACCTGGTGTCCCAGGTCTAAATCAGTCCCTGATTAGAGGGGAATTATCCACCTTGTGTCCCAGGTCTAAATCAGTACCTGATTAGAGGGGAATCATCCACCTGGTGTCTCAGGTCTAAATCAGTCCCTGATTAGAGGGGAATCATCCACCTGGTGTCCCAGGTCTAAATCAGTCCCTGATTAGAGGGGAATCATTCACCTGGTGTCCCAGGTCTAAATCAGTGAATAACTAGAGGGGAACAATGAAAAAAAACAGTGGAACTGGCTTTGAGGTCCAGAGTTGAGTTTGAGGGGTATAGGCTATTTGTTGTTATGAAACCACCATCCATTTTCTTTCAAGCAAGCTACATTTGTGGTCCAGCCACAAAACAGCATGGCTTCTACACAAGGGCGAAAATTACTATTTTGAAGTTGAAAGATGCGATATACAGAACACACTCTCCTTCTGGGTCCCAAATGGCACCCTATTCCCCTAGGACTCTAGTCAAAAGTAGTTCACTACATCACTCCATTGAGTCCCAAATGGCACCCTATTACCCTACTGTAGTCAAAAGTCAGTTTCACTACATCACTCCATCTGGTCCAAAGTGGCACCCTATTCCCCTAAGGACTGTAAGTCAAAAGTAGTTCACTACATCACTCCATCTGAGTCCCAAATGGCACCCTATTCCCCTAGGACTCTAGTCAAAAGTAGTTCACTACATAGCGATAGGGTACCATTTGAGATGTGACCTGTCTCCACATCTCCAACACACTCAATAGATCGTGTTCTACACCGAACAAAAATATAAACACAACATGCAACAATTTCAAAGATTTTACTGAGGTAGAGTTCACATAAGGAAATCAGTCAATTTAAATAAATTCATTAGGCCTATGGATTTCACATGACTGGGAATACTAGATATTTAAAAAATATATATATTTCACCTTTATTTAACCAGGTAGGCCAGTTGAGAGCAAGTTCTCATTTACAACTGCGAACTGGCCAAGTTAAAGCAAAGCAGTGCGACACAAACAACAACACAGAGTTACACATGGAATAAACAAACATACAGTCAATAACACAGTAGGAAAACATCTATATACAGTCAACGAGAGCGTACAGGTCGCAGTGGTGGGTAGTATATGGGGCTTTGGTGACAAAACGGATGGCACTGTGATAGACTGCATCCAATTTGCTGAGTAAAGTGTTGGAGGCTATTTTATAAATGACATCGCCGAAGTCAAGGATCGGTAGGATAGTCAGTTTTACGAGGGTATGTTGGCAGCATGAGTTAAGGAGGCTTTGTTTGCGAAATAGGAAGCCGATTCTAGATTCAAATGTTGGTCACAGATACAGAAAAGGTAGGGGCATGGATCAGAAAACCAGTCAGTATCTGGTGTGTCCACCAATTTCCTCATGCAGCGCGACACATCTCCTTTGCATAGAGTAGGTCAGGCTGTTGATTGTGACCTGTGGATATTGTCCCACTCCTCTTCAATGGCTGTGCGAAGATGCTTGATATTGGTGGGAACTGGAACACGCTGTCGTACACGTCGTTCCAGAGCATCCCAAACATGCTCAATGGGTGTTCTGTCTGGTGAGTATGCAGAATTGTGTACATATCCTTGTGACATGGGGCCGTGTATTATCATGCTGAAACATGATGTGATGGCGACGGAGGAATAGTACAACAATGGGCCTCAGGATCTCGTCACAGTATCTCTGTTCATTCAAATTGCCATAGATAAAATGCAATTGCGTTCATTGTCCGTAGTTTATGCATGCCCATACCATAACCTCACCGACACCATGGGGCACTCTGTTCACAATGTTCAACAACACCATACTCGTGGTCTGTTGTTGTGAGGCCGGTTGGACGTATTGCCAAATTCTCTAAAAAGATGTTGGAGGCGGCTTATGGTAGAGAAATTATCTTGGCAAAGGAGAAATGCTCAGTAACAGGGATGAAACAAATTTGTGCAAAGAAATCCGCTTTTTGTGCGTATGGAACATTTCTGGTATCTTTTATTTCAGCTCATGAAATATGGGAACAACACATTACATGTTGTGTTTATATTTTTGTTCAGTGTAGTTTCTTCCAAATCTTCTGACCCCAGATAAAGAATGTACACCGGATTGAACAGAAGAAGAGAGAGTGTGAAAGAGGATTTGAGGATGTAAACAGAGAGAGGGAGTGTTTACATGCTGCACTGCAGGCCTTTTTTAAAATACATCTGTCAGAAAGCAAAGTACTTAAAATCTGTGTAAGGCAGAACAACTGAATGAACCTAGCTTCTAATGGCTCTAGTGACGAAGAGGCAGCTGAGGTCAACAACAACAACACATTCTCATTTCCAGATGCCTACGTGGGAGTTCGAGGTATGGGGGAGGGACAGAGAGGATACACATAGATGAAGAGAGATAGAAAGAAACGGTGATATACCATTGTTTTATCTCCTTTTAGTGAGCTGCATATTCTGACAGTGTCTGCTTAAAGATGAGACGCTGATTGGAATTTGAATGGGACAGATTGCATCTGGAGGACTAGCATAAGACACAGAGAGAGAAAGAGATAAAAGAGAGAGAGAGACAAAGGAGAGAGAGATAAAAGAGAGAAAGAGAGAGAGAGCGAGATAAAAGAGAGAGAGCGAGAAAGAGAGAGATACAAGAGAGAGAGAGATAAAAGAGAGAGGAAGAGAGATAGATAAAAGAGAGAAAGAGAGAGAGAGAGAAATAAGAGAGAGGGATAAAAGAGAGAGAGATAAAGAGAGAGAGAGAGAAGAGAGAGAGAGAGAGAAGAGAGAGAGAGAGAGAGAGAGAGAGAGAGAGGAGAAAGAAAGAAAGAAAGAAAGAAGATAAAAGAGAGAGAGATAAGAGAGTGAAAGAGAGAGAGAAAGAGATAAGAGAAAGCGAGAGAGAGAGATGGAAAGTGAGAGAGGGAGACAGAGATAAGGAAAAGCTAAATGTTATTCAGATACTGATGATCCATTTTACCCACAGTGTCGGGTCTGTGGAGAGGCATAGATAAATACAGGGATGACAAGCCATCAATACATGAGCACAGATGATTCAGTGGAGTCAATGGTTGATATTTATGGTCTGTCACATTTGTTTTTCCTGATAACGACAGAAGGGCATTGGAGGAAAATGTCACCTCTCCAATCACAGCGCAGCGTTAATGATACCTGACTAATCTATGACAGGCGATCAATTGACGATTTATATCCATTTCAAAGATCTCTCGTCAAGGGATAGACTCATTATAGCAGTATGCTAACAATTAACTAAAAGGATTATAATGTGTGTCCCAAATGACACCCTTTTCCCTTTATAGTGCACTACCTTTATAGGGGATGTGGTTACATTTGGGAGGAAGACATAGCATGATATCAACCTAGCTAGCACATTTGGTTTCTTGGAAGTTGTGGGAACATATGTTTTTGGTTTCACATTGGTTGTGGGAATGAAGCATACGTTTCGTGACCGGTAAAACAGAACAGAAGTGAAAACTGCGCCTGTACTGGGAATGTATATTTAGTAGATTGCAGGGAGGTTCTGAAAACGTTTCTGGGAGGTTTTATTAACGTTCTGAGAATGGAAGTTCTAGGTTATTTTGAGTTTTTTTTAAATAACTTCCTGAAAACTTACACTGAATGTTTCAATGACATTGCTATCTTATTTTGGCTTAACTCCAAGCATAGATAGAACACATGGAGATTAATTATCTTAGCCCTGATCATGCAAACACATTGTAGTTGTTGTTGTGACATGGCATCACTGAGATTCAAACCTATAATCGTCTGTTCTTTACTCATGGCATTAGTCCACAACACCACCAGGACGGAGCTAGCATGCTATATATATTTTTTCCCATGCGAAGGTGTTCATTTTAGTCTATTCAAACAGACCGGATTTCAAACGAGAAAAAAAAACGAATTAAGATCAGGTGTGGGCAATTAGTGGGCACAGCCAACACACCTAAACACACTTGGCCAGGTCGCAGTTGCAAATGAGAACTTGTTCTCAACTAGCCTACCTGGTTAAATAAAGGTGAAATAAAATAAAAAAATTAACAAGATAGAGGATATTGAGAGTTTTGCTGATGTTTAAAAAGAAATGTATATGTTTTTAAATAGGTATTATGTTTTTTATAAAAAGTTTTCTAAATGTTCTCGAAACAATTTGAGAACATGACTTTAAATAGAACCGTAAGGAAACCTGTAAGAAACGTTATGCTGGACTACTGAAATTCCCACAAAAGAACGTTGTTTCATAACGTTCTTGGAACAATTAGAGAGCATTCCCAATGTCAAACCAGTTGGAGAACGTTCCTAAAACATTATCCAAAATGAACACAATGCAACAGTAAACATGTCGTCCCCCACAAATGACGCAACACCCCCCCTTGGGCCAATTGAGATATCGCGTGAGACTATTGCGTGTGACTATATTACTATAGGTCTCGCCTTGGGCCAATCAGTTTAATTTAGTAACTGGTTCTCTATGGCAAGACAAATCATTCTGCCAAGTTTTGTCAAAATCGGGCCAGTGCTGTCTGACCTATAACGTGTGATTAGCAACTATCTATCCTGTACCATTCCCAAAGAGTTTATGGGAAGGTTGTAGGCAAAATAACCATAGGACAACCACGCTCTCACCAAGCGCCAAGAAACATGGTTCTTAAAATGTTATGTGCTAGTTGGGAAGGCTTCCCTGTCAGTATACAGACTGCGTCCTCACTGGTTCCTAGCAAACAGTGAACGTTCATACATTAGGTAACCATATATTGTTTGCTGGGAAGTTGTTTTCAGGAACTTGTGAAACTCCTGATGTATAATGTTTGTTATTTATGGTAATTCAGGCTGAAGTGTGACGGTATTTAAGTCCTAACTGTTGCTTAGACTCTCTTTGATGCTATGTATCGAGAATCACCAGCTGTTGTTGCAAAACCTACTCATATTCTGTGATTAAGCACTTGTGACTAAGTAGCCTATAGCTGTCACAATGTAATTGTTCTTTCTCTCTACCCCACTCTTTCTTTCTTTCTCTCTCGGCACCCTGCCACCTCCCACCCTCCCATCTGCATTATCGCTCTCTCTTTCTCTCCGCCCATTCTCTTTCCCCTCTCTCTCTTTCTCTCCGCCCATTCTCTTTCCCCTCTCTCTCTTTCTCTCCGCCCATTTCTTTTCCCTCTCTCTCTTTCTCTCTGCCCATTCTCTTTCCCTCTCTCTTTTCTCTCTTTGCTTCCTCGCCCCTTCTTCCTCCTCTCTCTCCATTTTCTCTGCTCCCTCTTCACTGTCGGGAGGGAAGGAAACCATTCTGTTGCGTCATCATGGAGCCTCATAGGATTGGTTATCCATCAGTGGTCTGTGACGGCTGTATACCATTATGCATGTCAATGGCTCCTCCACACCGCCTGCCAGGGCTGGGTACCATTTATGCTTGTCATATCTACTCAGCACCGCCCCTTCAGCCCATCCCTGCCAAGAGAGGAGCAGATTTGTGTTCTGACCAAGGAGATAGCATAAATACCTGCTAAGGAGAGAGAGCCCACACTTTTCCTCTCCAGCCCACAGACATTACTCACTGGGGCCAGAGCCCGGAGTCCAGTGCCATTACCACGGAGCCAAGAGCCAAGAACCCAGAATTGGAACCTGTAACCTATTCTAGAACCTATAGAACAGGAGCCAGTAAGTGTCAGACATACAGTAGACAATACATCAGTCCTATATCTATGGTGTAACTTAGGCTTGAAAAGTTCTGGTAACTTTCCCAAAATTCCCTGCTTTTCCAAAAATCCATGTTGGATGATTCCGGATTCCTACTTTTATTCCCCTCTGATTATGGGAATCTTCTAACTGGGATTTCTGAAAACCTGGGAATTTTTTGGAAAAGTTACCGAATTTTGCAACAATAAGACAGTCTGCGCACACCGAAGAAATCTCTGAGTTCAGCAGGCCAGCTAAAGAAGATCTCTGGTGTTCAGCAGGCTAGCTAAATAAGATCTCTGGTGTTCAGCAGGCCAGCTAAAGAAGATCTCTGGTGTTCAGCAGGCTAGCTAAATAAGATCTCTGGTGTTCAGCAGGCCAGCTAAAGAAGATCTCTGGTGTTCAGCAGGCTAGCTAAATAAGATCTCTGGTGTTCAGCAGGCCAGCTAAAGAAGACTCTGTGTTCAGCAGGCTAGCTAAATAAGATCTCTGGTGTTCCAGCAGGCTAGCTAAAAGATATCTGGCTCAGCAGGCTAGCTAAATAAGATCTCTGGTGTTCAGCAGGCCAGCTAATAGATCTCTGTGTCAGCAGCCAGCTAAAGAAGATCTCTGGTGTTCAGCAGGCTAGCTAAATAAGATCTCTGTGTTCAGCAGGCTGCTAAATAAGTCTCTGGTGTTCAGCAGGCCAGCTAAAATGATCTCTGGTGTTCAGCAGGCCATGCTAAAGAAGATCTCTGGTGTTCAGCAGGCTAGCTAAAGAAGATCTCTGGGTGTTCAGCAGGCTAGCTAAAGATCTCTGGTGTTCAGCAGGTCAGCTAAAGAAATCTCTGGTGTTCAGGCAGGCTAGTAAATGAGATCTCTGGTGTTCAGCAGCTAGCAATGAAGATATCTGGTGTTCAGCAGGCTAGCTAAAGAAGATCTCTGGTGTTCAGCAGGTAGCTAAATAAGATCTCTGGAGTTCAGCAGGCCAGCTAAAGAAGATCTCTGGTGTTCAGCAGGCAGCTAAAGAAGATCTCTGGTGTTCAGCAGGCCAGCTAAAGAAGATCTCTGGTGTTCAGCAGCCAGCGAAATAAGATCTCTGGTGTTCAGCAGGCCAGCTAAATAAGATCTCTGGGTTCAGCAGGCAGTAAAGAAGATATCTGGTGTTCAGCAGGCTAGCTAAATAAGATTCTCTGGTGTTCAGCAGGCTAGCTAAATAATATCTCTGGTGTTCAGCAGTCTAGCTAAAGAAGATCTCTGGTGTTCAGCAGGCTAGCTAAATGAGATCTCTGGTGTTCAGCAGGCTAGCTAAATAAGATCTCTGGTGTTCAGCAGGCCAGCTAAATAAGATCTCTGTGTTTCAGCAGGCTAGCTAAATAAGATCTCTGGTGTTCAGCAGGCCAGCTAAATAAGATCTCTGGTGTTCAGCAGGTCAGCTAAAGAAGGTCTCTGAGTTCAGCAGGCCAGCTAAATAAGATCTCTGGTGTTCAGCAGGCCAGCTAAATAAGATCTATGATGTTCAGCAGTCAGCTAAAGAAGATCTCTGGTGTTCAGCAGGTCAGCTAAATAAGATCTCTGGAGTTCAGCAGGATAGCTAAATAAGATCTCTGGTGTTCAGCAGGTCAGCTAAATAAGATCTCTGGTGTCTAGCAGGTCAGCTAAAGAAGATCTCTGGAGTTCAGCAGGCCAGCTAAATAAGATCTCTGATGTTCAGCAGGCCAGCTAAAGAAGATCTCTGGAGTTCAGCAGGCCAGCTAAATAAGATCTCTGATGTTCAGCAGGCCAGCTAAAGAAGATCTCTGGAGTTCAATGCGGTTGTGTTCTGAATGAGTGAACCCAATCCTTTCCTTACAAGTTTGATTGACAATTAATTGACAATGGATGTTTAATCACAAGCCACAGCTGGCAGCCGCTGAGCTGGAGTCAGCCCATGATTCACTGAGTGTAAAGAAACAGTTTTAGGTATTTTCGGTTCAATACATGATGCTACAACCGCTATGTTCAGTGTACAATTACTGCATGGCTACAACCACTATGTTCAGTGTTCAATACCTCATGCTACAACCACTATGTTCAGTGTTCAATACCTCATGCTACAACCACTATGTTCAGTGTGCAATACCTCATGCTACAATCACTATATTCAGTGTTCATTGACTTATGGGACTTCATCCTAGGAGTAAAGGATCGAGGCTAATACTGTGAGGAAAAGATATGATGTGAGAGAGAGGAAGAAGAGAGAGAGACAAATAGAGGGAAAGAGAGTGAAATACAGAGACAGACAGGCAGGCAGCCGGAGGACACAGAAGCAGATAAACAACAATCCGGTAACAGCGATCGACCTTTAGTGAGCGAGGAGGCCCAGGAATTCTGTCAAGAACCACCTCCCCGAGGGCATCAACGAGCCCGGTCGTTTCCATGGTTACCACAGCGCTAGCGCGACAGTGGGGGAGGATGATTATTATTGTTATTTGGGGCTGCTAATAATTGTCCTGTTACACAAGTGTGTAATGAAAATGTGTTTCTTATATATCCCAACTCCCCCTGAGACACCCGCATAGAGTGGGTTCTCAACCAGGGGCACCATTGTACAGTGCCCCTCGAGAAATTAGGTTTAAGTGCGTTGCTCAAGGGCACAGCAACAGATTTAACACCTTGTCAGCTCCAGGTATTCCAACCAGCGGCCTTTCGGTTACTGGCCCAATGCTCTAACCTCGAGGATACCTTCCACCACAAGGATTATGGTGATGGTGATAAGGAGTGATGATGGTGATGAGGCGACAGCTAGGTTAGGTTACAGACTACTGGCTTGACTTGGCTGCTTCACAGACAGTCGCCCTACAGCCAGTGTGGCCAGATGCTCAAACATCCCTGAGCACCAGAGGCACAGACCAAAGCAATCCATTCTGCTTTTGTACCCAGGCAGGCTGTGCCCTGTGGTGCTGCCTCAGGGGGTGGCTAACCCTTCTGTGGTGTGGCCGGAAGATTGGGAGATGGAGGAGAAATGTACCATCTCTGACCTTTTACGTTTAATACACTCTGGAATATAACATCTGTACATTTGGCAATGGTACAACTACAGATGTCGGATCTTAATTTGACCCGTTTCGTCGCAGGAGGAAAATAATCCTGCAGCAGGAGGATTTGAATATCTGAAGAAGTATTTAGATTCGCTGCCAGGGGGGCGTTTGTATACAATGCAGTACCGTACCTACATTGTACTTTAGACTGCAGGTCCACTGGCATTGTAACGGCTGTCGTCTTCCTCTTCCTCGGACGAGGAGAGGAGAGAAGGATCGGTGGACCAATACGCAGCGAGGTATGTTGACATAATGAATTTATTGAAAAGACGAAGACTGACACGAACTATACTTGACTTATACAAAATATCAAACAAACAACGTAGACAGACCTGATCATGGAACTTACATAAAACACGCAGAACTCACGAACAGGAACAGACTACAATAAACGAACCGAACAACCAAAACAGTCCCGTGTGGTGCGCAGACACAGACACGGAAGACAATCACCCACAAACAAACAGTGTGAACAGCCAACCTATATATGGTTCTCAATCAGAGGAAAACGTCAAACACCTGTCTCTGATTGAGAACCATATAAGGCTAATTACAAGTGACCTAAACAATGAAACACAAAACATATAATGCCCACCCCAACTCACGCCCTGACCCTCTAAACATATACAAAAATAACATAAAATAGGTCAGGAACGTGACAGGCATCCAGTTCAAGTAGCCTATGTAGGCTACGTGCAGGCTACAGCGCGTCTTGTGTGAATTCTTATGTGGATGCAAGCAATAGGCAGAATCAATTATTGTTGGCCTCTGGTGCCTGTGTTTTCCAGCAGTTATATCCGTGGACCCTCGCACACATTTGCCAGAGTTTGAATCCAGTCTGCTGCCCTTTGACCTTCCCTGTCTTTTCAACACTGTTCTATCTCTTCAAAAAAAGAGTGGGTGCCCCACTCCTTAAAAAAATTATAATTGGACAAATAAGATGTTGATTGTGACCGCACGTCCAACATAAAACATGATTATAAATAATACAAGGTAGGCTAAATTGATTCATAGAACATGCGCAGACCTGCCAAGCATCAATAGATGCTATGCTAACTGATATATAAAGCAACAATAGATGCTATGCTAACTGATATATAAAGCAACAATAGATGCTATGCTAACTGATATATNAGATGCTATGCTAACTGATATATAAAGCAACAATAGATGCTATGCTAACTGATATATAAAGCAACAATAGATGCTATGCTAACTGATATATAAAGCAACAATAGATGCTATGCTAACTGATGTAGGCTAACTGATTCCACCTGTGAAAGAGAAAACAAACAAATAAATAGAAAACAAACTCAGTGCTGAGATATCTGAGGTGGAAATTAAAAACTTCAGAGGACTTAAGAATACATTGCGAGTGTGCTCTTTCACTTTTGATTAATGCACTGAATGAGTGAAGGAGTTTCACCATCGGATCTGTCATTGTTAAATCATTTATATAACCTATAGCCTAGAGGTGTAGTGGTGCCTGGAGAAGTGGTTATGCTCTAATTTTGCAAAAACAAAATCCCAAAGCATCATGTGTTCAAAATTCAATGAGAAACAGTGACACATAACCCTCTGGATGACCTAAAATGATGAATCACATATAGGCCTTTCACAGTCACAGTCAGGCCTTTCACAGTCAGGCTTACCCAAGTTGTACTGTGCAAGTAGGTTAATAGTAGGCCTACTATTGAAACAGATCAACTGAGTCAGGTTTTCAAAGTCGCACTTTTGTTTTATAGAAAATCATTAAAATTGGATGTTCTAAATTCACAAAAATTCTTAATCCACGTTAGGAAACCACTTTTGAGGTCTGGGAAAACATTTGATTGTAGTTACCCTTCAATTCAAGTGCAGGCACCTAGCATTGTTGTTTGGTTAGCAGTGTTTCTGTAGCACATGAGATGGAGTTTGCAAAACAAATGGCCACTGGATTGATGAAAATAATTATGATATCATTCTGTCAGGTAAGCAGGCTAGTTAACATTTAATTGAGAAGGTTTTGGGGAAAGTCTTTCCATCTATCCACCAGAAGATGGTTAGGCCTACCATTAGCATCAACATATTTTTCCTGTTCCTTAATTGTTTGAAACCTGGATGTTTTACTTCATATTATGAGGCATGTCTTAGCTTGCTTTAAAGTAGCCTATAGTCATAGGAACTTGGTTTCTCCTGTTCTATTGGTTTTATTTAAACTTTATTTTGTTGTCTAGCAGGCATTATCTAGCAGGCATTATCCTGGTCACATTAGCATCCCATGATACTTGTTGCATCTTTAGATCTCCCCTATTTAAAAATGTTTACGGATATTTCCATCTCTGTCCATGACACCGCTCACATGTGCGTTGTGCAATTTAGAACCGTTTTTCCCTGCAAATTCCAAGATGGAACATTACCAGTTAGGCCTACCACCATGTGCACATGTGAAGAAATAATACGTTATCAACATTTTAAGCGAAACATTCTGATCTGTTCCATCAGCCCTATTAATTGATACGGCATATACGTACAGTACACTACTATGATACGCATCATGGGGATTAAGAAGTGAGCATATGCAATGCCCACTGAAAAATAAGTGGGTATATGGCGTAGCCTAAACCGGCATATACCCTCCACTACACCTCTGCTATAGCCTACATTAGGCCCACAAGTTAACTGCATTTGTTTCAATGTTTTCAGGAAGTAAAACAAATAGCCTAATAATTTACACATCAAAGAAAAGTGTCTCAGCTCAACGAAATCGTCTTTGGATAGGCGCCAATGCATCAACATTTTGCCAGCTTTACGAAATGAAATGTTAAAGCCACACAATGTAGGCTTTCAGTCCACAACAAGAATGACTTCAAATGCCTTTATCAAACTGAAAGTAGACTACAGTAGGCCTATGCCACTGTAGCCGACGCATAACAGTTTAGCAATGGAATTTTCAGCTACTGTAAGGGCCATCCACACCAAAGACCATAACTATATTGACTAATTATTCATAGCCTAACTATTAAACACAGACAAGCATCCACTCTGGAGGAAAGTGTATCGTTCTCCAGAAGGCCTAATTCTGGCAATCAACTCAGCTTATTAACTCAGCCAGAGAAACTCAAACAGTATCCTCGTTTTTCATACCTTTCACTATGTGACAATGGATAGGCTAACGGGTAGCCTACGGAACGTACTGGAAAATAATCAGATAACAACGGTCCTATTGCAGCAATTGATGTTACTAGATTATCGCCAGTTGATGTCTCGTTAAACCATCAATGCAAGAAAAATTCACCCTCACAGCTGATCTCAATTGCAACCATTATTATTCACCTCATTATCACTCCAGTCATTCAAGATGTGTTTTCCTTCTGGTTGGTATTATCATCGTAAAAACGAACAGCCTCGGGGCGATTTATTTATTTGACAAGTATTCTGTACAATAGAAATAAAGTATTTCCTTGTTTACAATGGCGATTTACCCAGCACTTGTCTAAATGGAAACCGTAGCGTACTGCTATTGTTTTTATTTGTTTCCTATTTAAACTATGTTGTTATCCATTAAATACAACTGTCTTTCAAATACAAGTGTCTGGTATGGCCATTTCTTATCAAGATCTGGGGAAATATATCCCTGCATAGTCCATATTAAAATGTTTTACTAAATCAAGTCAATCAGGAGTTATTTGTGCCAGAAGGGCGTGGGCCTGAATCAAACCCATGCAGACATGGTAGGCCTATACTGTATGTGCATGCTGAAGGCAGCGGCCATAACCACTAGATCAGCCCAGGCCACGATTTAATACAGCCCGACAGGATGCTCTCAATGGTGCATCTGTAAAAGTTTATGTGGGTCTCAAGATCCAAGCCAAATTTCTTCAGCCCCCTGAGGTTGAAGAGGCGCTGTTGCGCCTTCTTCACCACACTGTCTGTGGACCATTTCAGATTGTCAGTGAAGTGTACGCCGAGGAAGCATTCACCTTCTCCACTGAAATCCTGTCGATGTGGATGGAGGTGTTCTCCCTGTGCTGTCTCCTGAAGTCCATGATCAGCACCTTCATTTTGTTGACGTTAAGGGAGAGGTTATTTTCCTGGCACCACTCAGCCAGGGCCCTCACCTCCTCCCTGTAGGCTGATTGATTGAGTTGGAGGCGTGATGATTGAGTTGGAGGCGTGCTTGGCCACGCAGTCATGGGTAAACAGGGAGTACAGGAGGGGGCTGAGCACGCACCCTTGTGGGCCCGCTGTGTTGAGGATCAGCAGAGGGTGTCACACCCTGATCTCCCTCCAGGAGGAGACAATCACCTTGCCCATCTTCCCCATTATCCCCTGTGTATTTATACCTGTGTTCTCTGTTGATCTGTTGCCAATTCATCTAGTTTGTTCAAGTCAACCAGCATTTTGTGTCTCACCTCCTGCTTTTTTTAGTTTCTGTTTTCTTGCCCTCCCAGTTTTGACCCTTGCCTGTCCCTGACCCTGAGCCTGCCTGCCGTCCGGTACCGAGGAAGGTGAAGAAGGTTTTTGATGCCCCGCTCTCTGGGAGAGAAGCTGCTCGGAAGCTAATCTAGAATGCCCGCACAGTGGTCGACTATGCGGTGGATTTCTKTGCGATGGCAGAGGAGAGTGCGTGGAACCCGGAAGCACATGTTCCTGCACGGCATCACGGAGGAGGTTAAGGACAAGCTTGCGGCTCGGGAGTTGCCCACGGATCTTGTTTTGTGGGTGGTTGTTTTCTGTCTTTGTGTCTGTGCACCAGATAGGACTGTTTTGGTTTTCACGTTTTGTTGTTTATGTATTTTGTAGTGTTCAAGTTTATGGTCTTCATTAAACATGATGAACATTGGCTACGCTGCGCTTTGGTCCTCTCCTTCGTCCACAGAAGAAAACCGTTACAAACACATAAACTTTCTGGGCTAATAATCTAAGAAATAACAAAAAAATGAAAAAAAATACTGCAAAGATGCTTAGGAGCTAAAAGCAGAGCTGCCATGTCTGTCACCATCTTATTTACAGAACCAGTCCAAAGTTTGGACACACCTACTCAGTAATGGTTTWATTTTTTATTTGTACTATTTTCTACRTTGTAGAATAATAGTAAATACATCAAAACTGTGAAATAACACATATGGAATCATGTAGTAACCAAAAAAGTGATAAACAAATCAAAATATATTTTAGATTTTAGATCTTCAAAGTAGCCACCTTGATGACAGCTTTGTACACTCTTGGCATTCTCTCAGCCACAGCTGGTTTGGGGCGGCAGGTAGGCTAGTGGTTAGAGCATTGGGCCAGGAACCAAAAGGTTGCTGCATCAAATCCCTGAGCTGACAAGGTAAAAATCTGTTGTTCTGAACAAGGCAGTTATGGCCTTTCCCCCATAGGCCGTCATTGTAAATAATAATTTGTTGTTAACTGACTTACCTAGTTAAATTAGGGCTATGAGTTCTCTGCTTTTCCTTCACTCTGTGGTCCAACTAATCCTAAACCATCTCAATTGGGTTGAGGTCGGGTGATTATGGATGTTTTTTAGTTTATTATAATTATTAAAAAATGTACCCTTATTTTACCAGATAAGTTGACTGAGAACACATTCTCAATTACAACAACAACCTGGGGAATAATTAGAGGGGAGAGGAGGGGGATGAATGAGCCAATTGGAAGCTGGGGAATTGTTACAGGGGAGAGGAGGGGGATAAATGAGCCAATTGGAAGCTGGGGATGATTAGGGAAATCAGCTGTCAGTATTCTTGCACCTTATTTGTGGAACAATCTCCAAAATGTTCTTACATTTGATGTTCTGGTGCCTCTAGGTCAATTCAGAAAGCTGACTGAGGACCTTATTACTGATGAATGTGTTTGTCTTTGTGACCGTGTTTTTCTTTCTGCATTTTGTATTTCTATTTTGATGTGTGTACTTTCTGTATTGTATTTAATTCAGGGCTCATCTGTAAAAGAGACATTGGTCTCAGAATTACTCCCTGATCAAATTAAAGGTTCAACATTTTGTTTATTTTTTATTAGGTGGCCATGATGGTATGAGCTGCAATGTACAGTATATACATTTGCTTGATTATTAATGTTATCCAGTACAGGACAGACAATGTGTTATAACTGGGTTATCTCTGATTCTGATTTATGAGTTTATTCAATATCAAGTAGTGTCCTGGTAGCGTTCCAAGCAGAGATAAATTCTGCAGAAGCATGGAGTTAGGGCTATGTCTCCATCCCAAATGGCACCCTATTCCCTAAGTAATTCACTACGTTTGATCAGGGCTCATTGGGCTCTGGTGAAAAGGCTGCCAACATTTGCCTGCCAACATTTAGCATAAAATTGACTAAATCCTTAAATCTGTATTAATCCTGTTAGCCTCATGAAAGAAGACACAGTAATCTCCTGTGAGGTGAGACTTCAGAAACACAGACAGACAGACCCTGTCACACGTCTGATTCCACACAATCTTTACAATTATTTAACTAGGCAAGTCAGTTTAAAAACAAATTGTTATTTCCTTATGACGGTCCTAGGAACAGTGGGTTAACTGACTGTTCAGGAGCAGACGCAGATTTGTACCTCGTCAGCTGCGGGGATTTGAACTTGCAACCTTTCGGTTACTAGTCAAACGCGGCTAACCACTAGGCTACCCTGCCGCCCCAGTATGGACAATCTACAATACAGCTCTCTGTGTCTTTCCCCATTAGACAGTATGGACAAATACAGCTCTCTGTGTCTTCACCCCATTAGACAGTATGGACAAATACAGCCTCTGTGTCTTTTCCCAATTAAGACGGTTTGGACAAATACAGCTCTCTGTGTTTTTCCCATTAGACGGTTTGGGACAAATACAGCTCTCTGTGTCTTTTCCCATTAGAACGGTTTTGGACAAATACAGCTCTCTGTGTTTTTCCCCATTAGACGGTTTGGACAAATACAGCCTCTCTGTGTCTTTACCCCATTAGACAGTATGGACAAAACAGCTCCTCTGTGCTTAACCCCATTAGACAGTATGGACAAATACAGCTCTCTGTGTCTTTACCCATTATACAGTAGGACAAATACAGCTCTCTGTGTCTTTCCCATTAGACGTTTTGGACAAATACAGCTCTCTGTGTCTTTTCCCCATTAGAACGGTTTGGACAAATACAGCTCTCTGTGTCTTCCCCATTAGACGGTTTGGACAAATACAGCTCTCTGTGTCCTTTTCCCCATTTAGACGGTTTGGACAAATACAGCTCTCTGTGTCTTTACCCCATTAGACATATGGACAAATACAGCTCTCGTGTTTTTCCCCCATTTAGACGGTTTGGACAAATACAGCTCTCTGTGTCTTTACCCCATTAGACAGTATGGACAAATACAGCTCTCTGTGTCTTTTCCCCATTAGACGGTATGGACAAATACAGCTCTCTGTGTCTTTACCCATTAGACATAATGGACAAATACAGCTCTATGTGTCTTTACCCCATTAGACAGTATGACAAATACAGCTCTCTGTGTCTTTACCCATTAGACAGTATGGAAAATACAGCTCTCTGTGTCTTTACCCATTAGACAGTATGACAAATACAGCTCTCTGTGTCTTTACCCCATTAGACAGTATGGACAAATACAGCTCTCTGGTCTTTACTCCATTAGACAGTATGGACAAATACAGCTCTCTGTGTCTTTACCCCATTAGACAGTATGGACAAATACAGCTCTCTGTGTCTTTACCCATTAGGCGGTTTGGACAAATACAGCTCTCTGTCTGTCCATCTCTGTCTTTCGGTCTCTGCTATACTTCTCTCTTCATCTCTCTTTCTCACTCTCTCTCTCTCTCTCCATTCAACCTCTCTTTCTTCTCAGTCTCTCTCTCCTTTTCTCAGTTCTCTTCTCCTTTTCTCCCTCTCTCTCTCTTTTTCTCCCTCTCTCTCTGAGGGATGTCATGTGTGCCTCCTGAGATGGATTCTGAGTCTAGATCGTTAAAGTGCTGTCTATCACAGCTCAAGCAATGGTGGGAGAGAGGGAAAGTGAGAGATTAAGAAGAGAGAGAGACTGATAAAGAGAGGTGGAGAGAGGGTTGAAAAAGAGGAAGAGATAGAGAAATGGAAATAGAGAAGGAAACTAAGAGATTTCATGAATACAGAGTTGGAAAGCCCACTGTCTGAGCAAAGCCAATTCCATTTTAGTGAAAGGTTTTCATCAATATTGAACAGATTTAACCCTGGGTGGATTAGAAACCCACAATATTAGGGTTATCATCAGTTCCATTCCAAACTGAATTATATGAATGGTGCTTGAATCCTGCAGGCTTTCAATGGGAGTGCCTCAGCCAGCCCTTTGGAATAGGTAAGGCAGGCCCCAGTAGATAGGATCACCTGATTCTCTCTATCTAAGTATCTATCACAGAGAGTTCACAAAGCTCTCTGGCCTTCTCCTTTTCTGCAAAGTTCACACCTCTTACAATTGAAAATAAATGAAGGACAGGAGGTGGCTACAATACACTCACAACACATTTCTACATACTGTGTGTGTGTGTGTGTGTGTGGTGTGTGTGTGTGTGTGTGTGTGTGGTGTTTGTGTGTGTGTGTGTGTGTGTGTGTGTGTGTGTGTGTGTGTGTGTGTGTGTGTGTGTGTGTGTGTGTGTGTGTGTGTGTGTGTGTGTGTGTGTGTGTGGTGTGTGTGTGTGGAATCAGACGTGTGACAGGGGCTGTGTGTGTGTGTGTGTGTGTGTGTGTGTGTGTGTGGTGTGTTGTGTGTGGTGTGTGTGTGTGTGTGTTGTGTGTGTGTGTGTGTGTGTGTGTGTGTGGGTGTGTGTGTGTGTGTGTGTGGAATCAGACGTGTGACAGGGCTGTGTGTGTGTGTGTGTGTGTGTGTGTGTGTGGTGGTGTGGTGTGTGTGGTGTGTGTGTTGTGTGTGTGTGTGTGTGTGTGTGTGTGTGTGTGGTGTGTGTGGTGTGTGTGTGTGTGTGTATGTGGAATCAGACGTGTGACAGGGTCTGTCTGTCTGTGTTTCTGAAGCTCACCTCACAGGAGATTACTGTGTCTTCTTTCATGAGGCTAACAGGATTAATACAGATTTAAGGATTTAGTCAATTTTATGCTAAATGTTGGCAGGCAAATGTTGGCAGCCTTTTCACCAGAGCCCAATGAGCCCTGATAAAACGTAGTGAATTACTTAGGGAAGGGTGCCATTTGGGATGGAGACATAGCCCTAACTCCATGCTTCTGCAGAATTTTCTCTGCTTGGAACAGGAACACA
>NW_019942956.1:192279-214952 GCF_002910315.2 Salvelinus sp. IW2-2015
TCTGAGTCTAGATCGTTAAAGTGCTGTCTATCACAGCTCAAGCAATGGTGGGAGAGAGAGAAAGTGAGAGATTAAGAGAGAGAGAGAGACTGATAAAGAGAGGTGGAGAGAGGGTTGAAAAAGAGGAAGAGATAGAGAAATGGAAATAGAGAAGGAAACTAAGAGATTTCATGAATACAGAGTTGGAAAGCCCACTGTCTGAGCAAAGCCAATTCCATTTTAGTGAAAGGTTTTATCAATATTGAACAGATTTAACCCTGGGTGGATTAGAAACCCACAATATTAGGGTTATCATCAGTTCCATTCCAAACTGAATTATATGAATGGTGCTTGAATCCTGCAGGCTTTCAATGGGAGTGCCTCAGCCAGCCCTTTGGAATAGGTAAGGCAGGCCCCAGTAGATAGGATCACCTGATTCTCTCTATCTAAGTATCTATCACAGCAGTTCACAAAGCTCTCTGGCCTTCTCCTTTTCTGCAAAGTTCATCACCTCTTACAATTGAAAATAAATGAAGGACAGGAGGTGGCTACAATACACTCACAACACATTTCTACATACTGTGTGTGTGTGTGTGTGTGTGTGTTGTGTGTGTGTGTGTGTGTGTGGTGTGTTGTGGTGTGTGTGTGTTGGTGTGTGTGTTGTGTGTGTGTGTGTGTGTGTGTGTGTGTGTGTGTGTGTGTGTGTGTGTGTGTGTGTGTGTGTGTGTGTGTGTGGGAATCAGACGTGTGACAGGGGCTGTGTGTGTGGTGTGTGTGTGTGTGTGTGTGTGTGTGTGTGTGTGTGTGTGTGTGTGTGTGTGTGTGGTGTGTGTGTGTGTTGGTAATCAGACGTGTGACAGGGCTGTGTGTGTGTGTGTGTGTGTGTGTGTGTGTGTGTGTGTGTGTGTGTGTGTGTGTGTGTGTGTGTGTGTGTGTGTGTGTGTGTGTGTGTGTGTGTGTGTGTGTGTGTGTGTGTGTGTGGTGTGTGTGTTGTGTGTTGCTGAATGGGGTAAAGACACAGAGAGCTGTATTTGTCCATACTGTCTAATGGGGTAAAGACACAGAGAGCTGTATTTGTCCATACTGTCTAATGGGATACAGATAACTTATCTTCTGGTGCCGACAGAGATGGCTGTTTCGCGTTCCTATGCAGTATTTTGTTTTTTTATGTGTTATTTCTTACATTGTTACCCCAGGAAGTCTTAGGTTTCATTACATACAATCGGGAGGAACTATTGGATATAAGAGCAACGTCAACTCACCAACATTACGACCAGGAATACGACTTTCTTGAAGCGGATTCTCTGTTTGGTCCACCACCCAGGACAATGGATAGGATCGCAGCTGGCGACCCAAAACCACGTGTGATCATAACAACATACAGGAACTCAAGTCCTTTTGTTCACCTGACCTATAATTCCTTACAATCAAATGCCGACAGCATTATCTACCAAGAGAATTCTCTTCGATCATAATCACAGTCGTGTATATCCCCCCCAAGCAGACACATTGACGGCACTGAAAGAACTTCATTTGACTATGTAAACTAGAAACCACATATCCCAAGGGTGCATTTATTGTAGCTGGGGATTTTAACAAGGCTAATCTGAAAACATGGCTCCCTAAATTTTAATCAGTATATCGAATGCGTGACCCGGGCTGGCAAAACCCTGGATCATTGTTATTTTAACTTCCGCGATGCATATAAAGCCCTCCCCTGCCCTCCTTTCGGAAAATCTGACCACGACTCCATTTTGTTGCTCCCAGCCTATAGAAAGAAACTAAAACAGGAAGCGCCCGTGCTCAGGTCTGTTCGACGCTGGTCCGACCAATCGGATTCCATGCTTCAAGATTGCTTCGCTCACGTGGACTGGGATATGTTCCGCATAGCGTCGGACAATAACATTGATGAATACGCTGATTCGGTGAACGAGTTTATTAGCAAGTGCATCGGTGATGTTGTACCCACAGTGTCTATTAAAACATTCCCCAACCAGAAACCGTGGATTGATGGCAGTATTCGCGCAAAACTGAAAGCGCGAGCCACTGCTTTTAACCAGGGCAAGGTGACCGGAAACATGACCGAATACAAAACAGTGTAGCTATTCCCTCCGCAAGGCAATCAAACAAGCTAAGTGTCAGTATAGAGACAAAGTAGAGTCGCAATTCAACGGATCAGACATGAGAGGTATGTGGCAGGGTCTACAGTCAATCACGAACTACAAAAGGAAAACCAGCCCCGTCGCGGACCACGATGTCTTGCTCCCAGACAAACTAAACAACTTCTTTGCTCGCTTTGAGGACAATACAGTGCCACTGACACGGCCCACTACCAAAACCTGCGGGCTCTCCTTCACTGCAGCCAACGTGAGTAAAACATTTAAACATGTTAACCCTCACAAGGCTGCCGGCCCAGACAGCATCCCCAGCCGCATCCTCAAAGCATGCGCAAACCAGCTGGCTGGTGTGTTTACGGACATATTCAATCAATCCTTATCCCAGTCTGCTGTTCCTACATGCTTCAAGAAGGCCACCATTGTTCCTGTGCCCAAGAAAGCAACGGTAACTGAGCTAAATGACTATCGCCCTGTAGCACTCACTTCCGTCATCATGAAGTGCTTTGAGAGACTAGTCAAGGACCATATCACCTACACCCTACTTGACACCCTAGACCCACTCCAATTTGTTACCGCCCCAATAGGTCCACAGACGACGCAATCACAATCACACTGCACAGTGCCCTATCCCATCTGGACAAGAGGAATACCTATGTAAGGATGCTGCTCATCGACTACAGCTCAGCATTTAACACCATAGTACCCTCCAAACTCGTCATTAAGCTCGAGACCCTGGGTCTCAACCCCGCCCTGTGCAACTGGGTCCTAGACTTCCTGACGGGCCGCCCCCAGGTGGTGAGGGTAGGAAACAACATCTCCACACCGCTGATCCTCAACACTGGGGCCCCACAAGGGTGCGTTCTCAGCCCTCTCCTGTACTCCCTGTTCACCCATGACTGCGTGGCCATGCACTCCTCCAACTCAATCATCAAGTTTGCAGACGACACTACAGTGGTAGGCTTGATTACCAACAACGACGAGACGGCCTACAGGGAGGGGGTGAGGGCCCTCGGAGTGTGGTGTCAGGAAAATAACCTCACACTCAATGTCACAAAACAAAGGAGATGATGGTGGACTTCAGGAAACAGCAGAGGGAGCAGCCCCCTATCCACATCGACGGGACAGTAGAGGAGAAGGTGGAAAGTTTTAAGTTACTCCACGTACACATCATGGACAAACTGAAATGGTCCACCTACACAGACAGCGTGGTGAAGAAGGTGCAGCAGCGCCTCTTCAACCTCAGGAGGCTGAAGAAATTCGGCTTGTCACCAAAAACACTCACAAACATTTACAGATGCACAATTGAGAGCATCCTGTCGGGCTGTATCACCGCCTAGTATGGCAACTGCTCCGCCCACAATCGTAAGGCTCTCCAGAGGGTAGTGAGGTCTGCACAACGCATCACCGGGGGCAAACTACCTGCCCTCCAGGACACCTACACCACCCAATGTCACAGGAAGGCCAAAAAGATCATCAAGGACAACAACCACCCGAGCCGCTGCCTGTTCATCCCGCTATCATCCAGAAGGTGAGGTCTGTTAAACAGCCATCACAAACATTGAGTGGCTGCTGCCAACATACTGACTCATCTTTAACCACTTTAATAATGAAAACTTGATGTAATAAATGTATCACTAGCCACTTTATATAATGTTTACATACCCTCCTACATTACTCATCTCATATGTACATACTGTACTCTATACTATCTACTGCATCTTGGCTATGCCGTCTAGCCATCGTTCATTCATATATTTTTATGTACATATTYTTATTCATTCCTTTACACTTGTGTGCATACGGTAGTTGTTGTGAAATTGTTAGGTTAGATTACTTGTTAGATATTACTGCATGGTCGGAACTAGAAGCACAAGCATTTCGCTACACTCGCATTAACATCTGCTAACCATGTGTGTGAATTTTTTTATTTTATTTAATTTAATTTGATTTTAACTGTATTTGTTTATACTGTATAATGGTTAAAGACAGAGAGAGCTGTATTTGTCCATACTGTCTAATGGGGTAAAGACACAGAGAGCTGTATTTGTCCATACTGTCTAATGGGGTGAAGACACAGAGAGCTGNCCATACTGTCTAATGGGGTAAAGACACAGAGAGCTGTATTTGTCCATACTGTCTAATGGGGTAAAGACACAGAGAGCTGTATTTGTCCATACTGTAAAATGGGGTAAAGACACAGAGAGCTGTATTTGTCCATACTGTAAAATGGGGTGAAGACACATAGCTAAAGATCTAGATCCAGCCGTATGCTGGCACTCCCTCTCTCTCCCTCTCTCACTCTCTCTCCACCTCTCCCTCTGGCTCGCTCTCTCTGGCTCTCCCTCTCTCCACCTCTCCCTTTCTCTCTCTCTCTTTGGCTCTCTCTCTCTCTCTGGCTCTCTCTCTATCTGGCTCAATAGCTCTCTCTCTCTCTAGCTCTCTCTGTCTCTCTCTCTCTGGCACTCTTTGTCTCTCTCTCTCTCTCTCTCTCTCTCTCTCTCTCTCTCTCTCTCTGGCTCTCTCTCTGTCTTTGCTCATTCTTCTCTACCCCTGCCTGACTGCCTTCCTGGTCTGCATATTAGGCGTGTCTCTCTGTATTCTACCCAGTTAGACTTACCTTCCTCTATCCACACTAATGGCTCCCCCACCAGGTCCAGATGGCTTCCATTTAGGAAGTACAGCTGAGTGATTCCTCACTTTTGCTTTCTGAGCATGTTGCTCTACCTGTTCTCCCCCCTATGCTTCAGCCTGACTGGAGGCCTGAAAATGGATCATGCCAGCGGGCAAAGGTGACAGGCCCACAGCGAGTGATTGATGGAGCGGAGAACGAGTGAAACCTTTCTGGCTGTAATTAGAGTTTGGAAAGTGCCAGTGAATGTTTAGAGAGTGAGAGGTGGTGGTGGGGACGCTTGGCTAACATTTCCTTTTCCTTACGTTTCGTCTCCCAGAGCAATTATTACATGGCCCATGTCCAAAATGACACCCTATCCCTATATAATACATTGGGCTCTGGTCAGAAGTAGTGTACTGTATAGGGTATAGGGTGCCATTTCAGATGCATCACAGTTTCCTCATTTGCTCTGTTCAATCTCAAGCTGCTGAGCATAAACAAGTTGGCTGTCCTAATTAGCTTATTACTCAATAAGTAATGGCGAGGGAGCCAGGCCTAGACCACTCTGTGATCCGGCAAGTTCTGGCTGTGACGTTCAGACACCTGTTACAGTTCAATTAAGGGAACGATCAGACATAAAGTCATTATCCTGTCTCTCAGAGTGACTAAAATAGAGTTCCCAGAAACAGTGGGAAAGGGCTACACTCAGTTGTTGTGTTGGTATAGTGTGGTCCTGTGTGGGTGGTGTGTGTGTTGTGTGTGTGTGTGTGTGTGTTGTGTGTGTGTGTGTGTGTGTGTGTGTGGTGTGTGTGCTGTGTGTGTGTGGTGTGTGTGTGTGTTGAATAGAAGGGTATGATAATGTCAACAGTGTGAGCTGTAGCTGACGCAGCATCACCAACATGCCAGGCTCTATAGTCGACCCTCCCCCAAGCCCCCACACATCAACATTCATCTGTTCTGCTCTGTCCGTCCTACTCTGTCCTTACTGTACTGTCCTGCTCTGTCTTGTCCTGTCCTGCCTCTGTTCTGCTCTGGTCGTGCCTCTTTCTGTTCTGATCTGATCGGATCTGTCCTGCTATTCCTGTTCTGTTCTGTTCCGTTCTGTTCTGCTCTGTCCTGTCCTGCTTTGTCTTGTCCGTCCTGCTCTGTTCTGCTTCGTCGTCTCTTTCTGTTCTATCGACGGATCTGTCTGCCTCTGTGCTCTTGTTCTGATCGATATATCCTGCTATGTCCTGTCCTGTTCTGTTTTGTTCCGTTCTGTTCTGCTCTTCTCTGTCCTCTCCTGTCTTGTCCTGTCTGCGCTCTGTTCTGCTCTGTCGTGCTCTGTTCTGTTTCTGATCGGATCGGATCTGTCCTGCTCTGTCCTGCTCTTGTTTCTGATCAGATATATTCTGCTATGTCCTGTTCTGTTCTGTTCCGTTCTGTTCTGCTCTGTCCTGTCCTGCTCTGTTCCTTACTGTACTGTCCTGCTCTGTCTTTCCTGTCCTGCTCTGTTCTGTTCTGTCTGATCTGATCTGTCTGCTCTGTCTGTTCTTGTTCTGTTCTGTTTCTTCTGTCTGCTCTGTTCTGCTCTGTTCTGTCTTCTCTGTTCGGTTCCGTTCTGATCTTCTCTTCGCCTCGCTCTGTTCTCTGTTCTGCTCTGTTTTGTCTTCTCGTTCGGTTCTGTTCTATCTGATCTGTCCTGCTCTGTCCTGCTCGTCCTGTCCTGTCTTGCTCTGCTCTGTCCTGCTCTTCTGTTCTTCTGTCCTCTCTTCTGTCCTCCTCTTCTGCTCTTTCTCTGCTTCTCTCTGTTCTGTTCTTCTTGCTTGCCTGCTCTGATCTGCTCTGTCCTGCTCTTTCTTCCTGCTCTGTCTGTCTCTCTGTCTTCCTGCTCTGTCCTGCTCTGCTCTGTCCTGCCTCTGTTCTGTCCTGCTCTGTTCTGTCCTGCTCTGTCCTTGCTCTCTTTGTCCTGCTCTGTTCTGTCCTGCTCTGCTCTGTCCTGCTCTTGTTCTGTCCTGCTCTTCTGTCTCCTCTGTTCTGTCCTGCTTCTGTTCTGCTGCTCGTTCTGTCCTGCTCTGTCTCTGCTCTGTTCTGTTCTGATCTGTACTGTCCTGCTCTGTTATGTCCTGCTCTGTCCTGCTTCGTTGTTCTATCGTTCTGTTCTGATCTGATCTGTTCTGCTCTTATCTTCTCTGTTCTGCTCTTCTGTTCTGTTCTTCTTTGCCTTGCCTGTTCTGATCTGCTCTGTCCTGCTCTGTTCTGTCCGCTCTGTTCTGTCCTGCTCTGTCCTGCTCTTATTCGTACTGTCCTGCTCTGTTCTGTTCTGATCTGATCTGTTCGCTCTGTTCTCTGCTCTGTCTGTTTCTCTGTTTCTGCTCTGTCCTCTCTCTTTTCTTTCTTTCCTGCTCTTGTCTTCTGTTTCTGTCTGCTCTTTCGTTCTGCTCTTCTGTCCTGCTCTGTTCTGTCCTGCTCTTTCTGTCCTGCATCTGTTCTTCTGCTCTGTCTGTCTTCCTCTCTGTCTTGTCTGTTCTGTTCTGATCTTTCTGTTCCTGCTCGTTGTTTTCTTCTTCTGTCCTGATCTGTTCTGCTTCTGTTTCTGTTCTCTCTGTTTTCTGCTCTGTCTCTCTTCTTTTCTGTTCTTCTCTGTCCTGCTCGTTTCTGTTCTGATCTGTCTGTTCTCTTGCTCTGTTCTGCTCTGTCCTCTCTTTCTGTTCTTCTCTTTCCTGCTCTGTTCTGTTCTTTCTCGTCCTGCTCTGTTCTGTTCTTCTCTGTCCTGCTCTGTTCTGATCTTTCTGTCTTCTCTGTCCTGCTCGTCTGTTCTTTTCTCCTTGCTCTTTCTGTTCTTCTCTGTCCTGCTCGTTCTTCTTCTCTGTCCTCTCTGTTCTGATCTTTCTTTCTTCTCTGTCCTGCTCTGTTCTTTCTGTCCTTGCTCTTTCTGTTCTTCTCTGTTCCTGCTCTGTTCTGATCTGTTCTGTTCTGCTCTCGTCCTGCTCTTTCTGGTCTTTCCTTCTGTCTGCTCTGTTCTGTTTCCTGTTTCTGGTCTCGTCCTCCTTCTTTTCTGTTCTTCTCCTTGTCCTGCTCTGGTTCTGTTCTGATCTTTGTTCTGTTCTGCTCTGTCTGCTTCTTTCTCTGCTCTTTCATTGTTTTCTCTGTCCTCTCTGTTACTATCTGTTTCTGTTCTTCTCTGTCCTGCTCTGTTCTGATCTGTTCTGTTCTGCTCTGTCCTGCTCTTTCTGTTCTTCTCTGTCCTGCTCTGTTCTGCTCTGCTCTGCCCCGTTTTGTTCTCATGTGTTCTTCTCTGTTCTGTTCTTCTCTATTCGGTTCTGTTCTTCTCTATTCTGTACTTTTTGGAGAGTAAAACTTTTTAACCATTAAACATTCTACTTTCCCTGACCTGAGGGCTGGACTGAGGATTTGTTTTCTCACAAATTGCAGGGCGAGTTAAGGGCCATATGTTCAAAGAAAGACACGGATAGTGGAATTGGATTCAGAGCTGAACACGACCTGATTTGTAATGGAGTTCAGAACATTGAAGGAGATACATCGCCCCATTATCCCGGACTCTTCAAATTGAGTGCTGTGCATAAAAGCAAACCTCCGACATCAAAAACAAACCAACAGAGAGAGCGAGAGAGAGAGAGAGAGAGAGAGAGACCTCAACGATCTGAGAATAAAACATATTACAGTTAATAATTCATAAATATTCTACCGCTAAAACCTGGGACAAAGAAGTTCTCTTTACCGATTTATGCCCCCTCTCTTTCTCTCTCTCTCTCTCTCTCTCTCTCTCTCTCTCTCTCGCTCTCTCCCCTCCACCTGATTTGAATTAACACTAGACAGAGTAAAATGAAGTCATATGACAGAGGAGAACCTTAACTACAGGGTTATCTGAGTAGGATAAACAGAATCATGTCAAATCTCCATGTTGAACAGCATGTTGCTTCAGATATTCTACATTCTACAGACAAGACACGCTGTAAAGGAAGTCGATGGAACGCAGACGACAGATGTTCATCTTCTGTGTTTCTATGCTTTATCATCTCGCTGTCATACTGTGTTCAACCGTGTTGGATCTTACCTAGCCATCTTGTCTCAAAAGGATCACAGTGGAAATAAGTCCCAGACTTTATTGTGTGTTATCCTCCATGATTTAACAATGGAAATAAGTCCCAGACTTTATTGTGTGTTATCCTCTATGAGTTAACAATGGAAATAAGTTCCCAGGACTTTATTGTGTGTTATCCTCCATGATTTAACAATGAAAATAAGTCCCAGACTTATTTGTTTGTGTTTATCCTATGATTTAACAATGAAATAAGTCACGACTTTATTGTGTGTTATCCTCCATGATTTAACAATGGAAATAAGTCCCAGACTTTATTGTGTGTTATCCTCCATGATTTAACAATGGAAATAAGTCCAGACTTTATTGTGTGTTATCCTCATGATTTAACAATGGAAAATAGTCCAGACTTTATTGTGTGTTATCCTCCTATGATTTAACAATGGAAATAAGTCCACAGACTTTATTGTGTGTTATCCTCTATGATTTAACAATGGAAATAAGTCCCAGACTTTATTTGTGTGTTATCCTCCATGATTTAACAATGGAATAAGTTCCAGACTTTATTGTGTGTTATCCTCATGATTTAACAATGGAAATAAGTCCCAGACTTTATTGTGTGTTATCTCCATGATTTAACAATGGAAATAAGTCACAGACTTTATTGTGTGTTATTCCTCCAGATTTAACAATGGAAATAAGTCCAGACTTTATTGTGTTGTTATCCTCTATGATTTAACAATGGAAATAAGTCCACAGACTTTATTGTGTGTTTATCTCCATGATTTAACAATGGAAATAAGTCACAGACTTTATTGTGTGTTATCTCATGATTTAACAATGGAAATAAGTCCCAGACTTTATTGTGTGTTATCCCATGATTTAACAATGGAAATAAGTCCAGACTTTATTGTGTGTTATTTCCTCCATGATTTACAATGGAAATAAGTCCAGACTTATATGTGTGTTATCCTCCATGATTAAAATGAAATAAGTCCAGACTTTATTGTGTGTTATCCTCTATGATTTAACAATGGAAATAAGTCCCAGACTTATTTGTGTGTTATCCTCTATGATTTAACAATGGAAATAAGTCCCAGACTTTATTGTGTTTATCCTCATGATTAACAATGGAAATAAGTCCAGACTTATTGTGTTTATCCTCTATGATTTAACAATGGAAATAAGTCCCAGACTTTATTGTGTGTTATCCTCCATGATTAACAATGGAAATAAGTCACAGACTTTTTGTGTGTTATCCTCTATGATTTAACAATGGAAATAAGTCCCAGACTTTATTGTGTGTTATCCTCCATGATTTAACTATTTTTTTTTTTTTTATGTTTTTTTTCACCTTTATTTAACCAGGTAGGCTAGTTGAGAACAATTCTCATTTGCAACTGCGACCTGGCCAAGATAAAGCATAGCAGTGTGAACAGACAACACAGAGTTACACATGGAGTAAACAATAAACAAGTCAATAACATGGTAGAAAAAAGAGAATCTATATACAGTGTGTGCAAAAGGCATGAGGTAGGCAATAAATCGAATAATTACAATTTGCAGATTAACACTGGAGTATAAATCATCAGATGATCATGTGCAGAAGAGATACTGGTGTGCAAAAGAGCAGAAAGTAATAAATAAAAGCAATTGGGGGTGAGGTAGGTAAATTGGGTGGGTAGTTTACAGATGGACTATGTACAGCTGCAGCGATCGCGTTAGCTGCTCGGATAGCAGATTTTAAAGTTGTTGAGGGAGATAAAAGTCTCCAACTTCAGAGATTTTTGCAATTCGTTCCAGTCGCAGGCAGCAGAGAACTGGAAGGAAAGGCGTCCAAATGAGGTTTTGGCTTTAGGATGATCAGTGAGATACACCTGCTGGAGCGCGTGTTGCGGGTGGGTGTAGCCATCGTGACCAGTGAACTGATAAGGCGGCACTTTACCTAGCATAGCCTTGTAGATGACCTGGAGCCAGTGGGTCTGACGACGAACATGTAGCGAGGCCAGCCGACTAGGGCATACAGGTCGCAGTGGTGGTCGTATAAGGTGCTTTAGTAACAAAACGAATGGCACTGTGATAAACTGCATCCAGTTTGCTGAGTAGAGTATTGGAAGCTATTTTGTAGATGACATCGACCAAGTCGAGGATCGGTAGGATAGTCAGTTTTACTAGGGTAAGTTTGGCGGCGTGAGTGAAGGAGGCTTTGTTGCGGAATAGAAAGCCGATTCTTGCTTTGATTTTGGATTGGAGATGTTTGATATGAGTCTGGAAGGAGAGTTTGCAGTCTAGCCAGACACCTAGGTACTTATAGATGTCCACATATTCTAGGTCGGAACCGTCCAGGGTGGTGATGCTAGTCGGGCGTGCGGTGCAGGCAGCGAACGGTGGAAAAGCATGCATTTGGTTTTACTAGCGTTTAAGAGCAGTTGGAGGCCACGGAAGGAGTGTTGTATGGCATTGAAGCTCGTTTGGAGGTTAGATAGCACAGTGTCCAAGGAAGGCCGGAAGTATATAGAATGGTGTCGTCTGCGTAGAGGTGGATCAGGGAATCGCCCGCAGCAAGAGCAACATCATTGATGTATACAGAGAAAAGAGTCGGCCCGAGAATTGAACCTGTGGTACCCCCATAGAGACTGCCAGAGGACCGGACAACATGCCCTCCGATTTGACACACTGAACTCTGTCTGCAAAGTAGTTGGTGAACCAGGCAAGGCAGTCATTAGAAAAACCGAGGCTACTGAGTCTGCCGATAAGAATATGGTGATTGACAGAGTCGAAAGCCTTGGCCAGGTCGATGAAGCGGCTGCACAGTAATGTCTTTATCGATGGCGGTTATGATATCGTTTAGTACCTTGAGCGTGGCTGAGGTGCACCCATGACCGGCTCGGAAACCGGATTGCACAGCGGAAAAGGTACGGTGGGATTCGAGATGGTCAGTGATCTGTTTGTTGACTTGGCTTTCGAAGACCTTAGATAGGCAGGGCAGGATGGATATAGGTCTGTAACAGTTTTGGGTCCAGGGTGTCTCCCCCTTTGAAGAGGGGGATGAACGCGGCAGCTTTCCAATCCTTGGGATCTCAGATGATACGAAGGAGAGGTTGAACAGGCTGGTGGATAGGGGTGCGACAATGGCGGCGGACAGTTTCAGAAATAGGGGTCCAGATTGTCAAGCCCAGCTGATTTGTATGGTCCAGTTTTCCAGCTCTTTCAGAACACTTGCTATCTGGATTTGGGTAAAGGAGAAGCTGGGAGGCTTGGGCGATAGCAGCGGAGGGGCGGGGCTGTTGGCCAAAGTTGGAGTCGCCAGGAGGAAGGCATGGCCAGCCATTGAGAAATGCTTGTTGAAGTCTTCGATTATCACGGATTTATCGGTGGTGACCGTGTTACCTAGCCTCAGTGCAGTGGGCAGCTGGGAGGAGGGCTCTTGTTCTCCATGGACTTTACAGTATCCCAGAACTTTTTGGATTAGAGCTACAGGATGCAAATTTCTGCTTGAAAAAGCTGGCCTTTGCTTTCCTGACTGACTGCGTGTATTGGTTCCTGACTTCCCTGAACAGTTGCATATCGCGGGGGCTCTTCGATGCTATTGCAGTTCGCCACAGGATGTTTTTGTGCTGGTCGAGGGCAGTCAGGTCTGGAGTGAACCAAGGGCATATTGTTCTTGGTTCTGCATTTTTTGAACGGAGCATGCTTGTCTAATATGGTGAGGAAGTAACATTTAAAGAATGACCAGGCATCCTCAACTGACGGGATGAGGTCAATATCCTTCCAGGGTACCCGGGCCAGGTCGATTAGAAAGGCTAACTAATGTGCAGTATGGCTTTTTATTTTTTAATGTGTTTAAATGGTTGAATTAATAAACCAAACTAAAACTAAACTTGATTGGCTCACAGTCAACAAATCTGATCTAACAAAGTGGATATTCGTCAAATCTGTGTGATTTATGTATTGTAACAGGCCCACAATGTGCTTACTAAATCCGATGTGGATATATTTGGCTGTTTTGCTGATAACATGTAGAAGTGTCCCTTTTCAGGTTTAGAAGAAGTGACTGCTAATGCAACCCCGCTACATGCTGGTAGCATAGCTAGCATACACAATAGGTTGTGGTAGTCAAAGTCGTTGTTTAACTGTAATATTCTTGATTGGTGACGATGACATGACATGTGTTGGGGTTGACATCCCTACAAACATTATACTCCAATTTTACCATATCTTAGTGTGACATACCAATAAACAACAGCCTAAATGTAGGATCATTTTGCTGGGGGCAATGAGGAGACTGGGATCTTTCCCCCATATGTTTCCATGGCAATTCCATTATTTTTGGTCGAGATCGGTTGACCTCTTTACGCATCTATGATCCAGTCATTTTACATTCTACAGAACACTGGTCCAGACTTCCTACAGAACCCCAATTGGTCCAGACTTCCTACAGAACACAGGTCCAGACATTCTACAGAACAAACTGGTCCAGACATTCTACAGAACACTGGTCCAGACTTCTACAGAAACACTGGTCCAGACATTTCTACAGAAACACTGGTCCAGACATTCTACAGAACACAACTGGTCCAGACTTCTACAGAACACTGTCCAAACATTCACAGAACACTGGTCCAGACATTCTACAGAAAACACTGGTCCAGACTTCCTACAGAACAACTGGTCCAGACATTCTACAGAACACTGTCCAGACATTCACAGAACACTGGTCCAGACATTCTACAGAACACTGGTCCAGACTCCTACAGAACACTGGTCCAGACATTTCTACAGAACACTGTCCAGACATTCACCAGAACAACTGGTCCAGACATTCTACAGAACACGGTCCAGACATTCTACAGAACACTGGTCCAGACATTCTACAGAACACTGGTCCAAGACCATTCTACAGAACACGGTCCAGACATTCTTTACAGAACAATGGTTCCAGGACATTCTACGAAAACACTGGTCCAGACATTCTACACAGAACAACACACTGGTCCAGACATTCTAACAGGGAACACTGATCCAGACTCCTACAGACAAACACTGGTCCAGACATTCTACAGAACACAGGTCCAGGGACTTCCTTACAGAAACACTGGTCCAGACATTCTACAGAACACTGGTCCAGACATTCTACAGAACACTGGTCCAAATATTCTATATTCTACAGAACACTGGTCCATATATTCTACATTCTACAGACAATGGTTCAGATATTCTACATTCTACAGAACACTGGTCCAAATATTCTATATTCTACAGAACACTGGTCCAAATATTCTATATTCTACAGAACACTGGTCCAAATATTCTATATTCTACAGAACACTGGTCCAGATATTCTACATAACACTGGTTCAGATATTCTACATTCTACAGACAATGGTCCATATATTCTACATTCTACAGACAATGGTCCAGATATTCTACATTCTACAGAACACTGGTTCATATATTCTACATTCTACAGACAATGGTCCAGACATTCTACATTCTACAGAACACTGGTTCAGATATTCTACATTCTATATTATATAGATCACTGGTCCAGACATTCTACATTCTACAGAACACTGGTTCAGATATTCTACATTCTATATTATATAGATCACTGGTCCAGACATTCTACAGAACAATGGTCCAGTTGTTCTACAGATAAAGGTCCAGACATTCTATGCCATGTTCTAACTTTCTACACCTCCACAATCCTGCATAGTCCTCACATTCTAACAGGAAACAGCGTCGATCCAGACCTATGGGCCATGCTTGGCCCTACAAGTGATATTCACACTCATGGAGAAAAAAATTACCTTCAGGTATTTGCAAAGTTCTTCACGGTCTACATTGTTTGGACCCACAGCCCGAGGGTCACCAGACCAAGATCCTTATTCTAATAGGCACTGTCTTCCTCTTGGCTGGTCTGATCTGGTCTTCGCTGACCTGGATTGACCCGTTAGCCCAGGGTTTACTTCTCTGAGTCATGCTTCCATTATTAAAATGATCATCCTACCCCGCTGTGACCTTCACCAGTGCATGGAAATGAATACCCCATACACCACCCTGCGAGCAGAGCACAGACCTCCGTGGTGGTCCGTCCCACTGCGGCCTATGTACAGTAGTTAAAAAGCTGTTGTGTGATGGAGAGTCTTGAATTGCCTGAGCCTTGTAAAAGGTCACTAGTCTGGCTGAAGCTACTGTAACTCCCTTGCTTTTCTGTCTCCACCGCGTCGTTCCCACTGGGCACACACTGGTTGAATCAACGTTGATTCCACGTCATTTCATTGAAATTACGTTGAATCAACGTGGAATAGACATTGAATTGACGAATGTACCGTGGGTTTGCTTTCTCTCTCTTTCTCTTTCTCTCTTTCTCTCCATCTGCTCACCATCCATTATTTTGTCTTTACGTATGATGTCATTCTAATGTATAAATGATGCAATTCAAATGTATGTATGATGCCATTCTAATGTATGTATGATGTCATTCTAATGTATGCATGGGAATTCAACAGCATAATGACCATGGCATATATCCCCATTCTGCATCGAAACAACACTGTTGGACAGTGGCACTGGTTTTATCCACCCTACTTTTTACAGTGCATGGCTGATACAGTACATTGCTTCATTCTAATTACTTTTGAAATGTGCATATTGGAAGCAAGCAACTGTCTGACAATGACCTTCTTCTTTAACTAGAGTCAGTTATGAGCTAGTGGTGCAATGCCATGACGACGCTAAGCAAAGCTCAGCTCAGACAGATGAATGGCATAGTCCTGAGGGAGAGAGAGAACAAGAGAGAGAGAGAGGAAAACATAAGAGCAAGAGAAAGAGAGAGAGAGAGTTAAAAGAGAATGTAAAAAAAACAAGGGAACGAGAGAACGAAAAAGAGAGGGTGTACTCTAGATGTGGGTGGTAATAAATCGGCTGTGGGTATAGAGCCTGTCCTGTAGATGAGGGTGGTAATGGATTGGCTGTGGGTATAGAGCCTGTACTGTACATGAGGGTGGTAATGGATCGGCTGTGGGTATAGAGCCTGTACNTAGAGCCTGTACTGTAGATGAGGGTGGTAATGGATTGGCTGTGGGTATAGAGCCTGTACTGTACATGAGGGTGGTAATGGATCGGCTGTGGGTATTGAGCCTGTACTGTAGATGTGGGTGGTAATGGATCAGCTGTGGATATAGAGCCTGTCTGTCAAACATGGTAGTAGCGTGGGTTAGTATTTAGTGATAAGAATCTTATTAACCCAGAGCCTGTCTGGCAAACATGGTAGTAGCGTGGGTTAGTATTTAGTGATAAGCATCTTATTAACCCAGAGCCTGTCTGTCAAACTTGGAAGTAGCGTGGGTTAGTATTTAGTGATAAGCATCTTATTAACCCAGAGCCTGTCTGTCAAACTTGGAAGTAGCGTGGGTTAACAATTAGTGATAGGCTCTGGGTTAGTAAGATGCGTATCTGTCTTATATGGAAGTATAGCGTGGGTTAGCGTTTAGCAGATAGTTCATCCAAATACTGTCTGTCATAGATGGAAGTAGCATGATTTGAGTTAGCGGTTAGCTTAGTGGCTAGCCAAACAGATGTTCAGCCCCATCTCTCCACAGGTCAATGCACCGTTGCTAGGCAGGACTTACATGATACAGGACACAAGGTTAAGAAGTTCTGCTCTTGCATGTAACAACCTGAATCCTCTACCCAACACTTCCAGCTGCAAACCCACTGGGCAGAGACATCATTTCAACGTCTAGTTTTGATTTACATTTACAGTTGTGAACTAATGTGAATTCAATGTGAAATCAACAATACATTTCACCAGGTCATTGGATTTAGCTTAAAAGTTGGGTGAAGAAAACTTTTTGAAAATCCAATCACTTTCCCACGTTGATTCATCATCACATTTTTACTTTTTGTTGAAATGATTTGGAAACATCTTTGAATCAACCAGTTTTTGCCCAGTGGGAAGGCTATTATTTATATTGGGCACTAGAGACTTTTAACAGTGTCCAGAGACTCCTGGGCCAGGAGGACAGAGACCAGGAAGACAGGGACAGGGACAGAGACAGGGCAGGGACAGGGGCACAGAGACAGGGAACAGGGGGACAGGGGACAGAGACAGGGAACAGGGACAGAGACAGAGGACAGAGACAGAGGACAGGGAACAGAGGACAGGGACAGAGGACAGAGACAGAGACAGAGGAACCAGGACAGGGACAGAGACAGAGACAGGGACAGGGACAGGGACAGAGACAGGCGGGACAGAGACCAGGGACAGAGACAGGGGGACAGGACAGGACAGGGGGGACAGGGGAACAGGGGACAGGGGACAGGGACAGGGACAGGACAGGACAGGGGACAGGGACAGGGGGACGAGACAGAGGAGACAGGGACAGAGACAGGGACAGGACAGGACAGAGACCAGAAACAGGGACAGAAGGGACTCATGGCCAGGGACAGGACAAGGACAAGAACAGGGACAGAGACAGGGGACAGGAGACTCTGGACCAGGGACAGGGACAGAGGACAGAGACAGGGGACAGAGACAGGGACAGAAGGGACAAGAGGACAAGGGACACGAGAGACGAGGACAGAGACAGGACAGAGGGACGGGACAGAGACAGAAGACAGGGACAAGAACTCATGGCCAGGGACAGGACAGAGACCAGGGACAGCGACAGGACAGAGACAGAGGACAGGGACAGGGACAGGGGACAGAGGACAGAGGACAGGCGACAGGGACAGGGGGACAGGGGACAGAGACAGGGACAGGACAGGGGACAGGGGGACAGGGACAGGACAGGACAGAGACAGGGACAGAGACTCATGGCCAGGACAGGGAACAGAGGACAGAGACAGGACAGAGGACGGACAGAGGGGACAGGGACAGAGGACGCATGGCCAGGGACAGGGACAGAGACAGGACAGAGACAGGACAAGAGACGAAGGGACAGGGGACAAGAGGACTCATGGCCAGGGGACAGGACAGGACAGGGACAGGGACAGGGACAGGACAGGGACCAGGGACAGGGACGAGGGGACAGGGACAGAGACAGGGACAAGGGAACTCATGGCCAGGGACAGGAGGACAGGGGACAGGGACAGAGACAAGGACAGAGACAGAGGGGACAGGGACAGGGACCAGGACGGAAGGACAGGGACAGGGACAAGGGGGACAGGGAAACAGGGGACGGGACAGGGACAGGACAGGGACAGGACAGGGACCAGGGACAGGGCAGGGAACAGGGACAGGGAAACAGGGACAGGGGACAGGACAGGGACAGGGACAGGGACCTGTAAATATTCACCTGAACCATGGATCCTGTTAGAGTTTCTTTACTGGTCTCCTTCGTCACCATATTTGTCACATGTTCTATTGCCTCTAGCAACCAGACAGACAAAGAGGTAAGCACTCACCAGTTGGAATGAGCTCCCCGGTCATGAAATGTCGTCAGCCGGTGACGAATAACTGCCGGTCTCACAGTAATTGACCGTTAATTAACATAAACACATTTAGCATCTCCTGTCTTCCACGCACAGCCTACCAGCGATTGATGCAGACCTTTGGAACATCTACATTTTAAAAAGTATATTAAATCCATATAATATAATATATAAGCCATTACAATAAATCCATTATTTATTTTAGACAGTTCTAAAGAAACATGATATGAAGAAAATGACGTCTACTTCAGAAGAACAGAATAGCATACTCTGAGTTGTCCTTATGTTAGGCTCTGATTTGGCCATGCCATATGGCTGTGGGCTACACTAGTTTAGCAGACAAGATTTGCTTGGAATTCCATGGTATTATTTAATATTATTTTACAGTATGAAGAATAGTTCAAAATGAAAAAGGCACTCACACATCTGAACTATCTTTGTTGCAGGTGCATGGTAACAGTTGAATAAGATGAGAACAAAGAAGAAACCCACACACTGCTCTTGCTAGTATCACTGCTCTTTAATAAGCCTTGAGGTCGAAACRTAAAGCTTATTAAAGAGCAGTGATACTAGCAAGAGCAGTGTACGGGTTTCTTCTTGTTTCTCATAGTATGAAGAATACAATTGAACATAGCTGAATAAAATAGAGAGGATGTTTTCTGCAAAAGATTTTCTGAGGGAGTGGGCATATGTGATTGTTCTGTGTTGAGCGGTTAAAAAAGAAACAGGTAGGCCTACTCCTATATGCCTCATTTAAAATGATTTATGTAACTTTAGTTGTGATACAAATGTTGGGTTATATGTTTGATTTTTAATACATTCTAAGGCTGCATGATGCGACTCTAATGATGATTTGAAAAAAGTAGCACGAAAGGTATGAGATCTGCTTTGTTTCTTGCACAGGATGTACACACTTCATCAGTCTCTCATTCACAAGTTGACAAGCACTTGATAATGCCTCAAATTTCCCGGCAGCATCCGCTTTGTGTGGCCTTAATGACCCCTAAAAGAATCCATGCCTTATGCGGCCAGTGGCCGTTGTGCCCTTGGGCTGCATATAATAATTAGAATTCCTTTCTCTCGGCTGCATGCTCCAAAGCACCGCTCACTCAAATGGCTCTCCATCATGTGATCGGGTCTTTCTCACAGGCTACAAGTGAAGAGGCCTTATCAAATTCTGAACCGTATATTRAAGATATTGGAAGAACTGTCCACATTTACTTTTCATCAGCAAACAAGATGAGAAGGCCTAACACACAGCAAAAGCACTAGCCTATGTCAATCTACTATCCCCCATAGTACAAAAGTTTACCTATTCTGTGCGAGAAATAAATATTCCAAACATAGTCTGGGACAGTTGTGGGATGGGATAGATACCAAATTAATACAACCACATGCATCAAAACAACTTTTAAAAGCAATGAGGCTGATGCAACAGAACAGAACGTTGAGCTTAAAATGTTGATAAACTACGAAGCTATTTCTTCACATTATAAGCGCAGCAATGCGCACATGGCAGTACACTATAAGCGCAAATGTTCCATTAATGGGAAAACACCATTCTCAAAAGTGCCAGTTAGGCTCTAAACCTGTTGTAAAGCTGATTAATGYGCTTAATTCTAAGAAGGTATTTGGCCACTTTAGTTGTGATACAAACCTTATCAAAACATATACAGTGGCAAGAAAAAGTATGTGAACCCTTTGGAATTAACTGGATTTCTACATAAATTGGTCAAAAAATGTGATCCGATCTTCCTCTAAGTCACAACAATAGACAAACAAAGTTGCAAACCGTAGTCTGGCTTTTTTTATGCTGGTTTTGGAGCAGTGGTTTCTTCCTTGCTGAGCGGCCTTTCAGGTTATGTCGATATAGGACTCGTTTTACTGTGGATATAGATACTTTTGTACCTGTTTCCTCCAGCATCTTCACAAGGTCCTTTGCTGTTCTTCTGGGATTGATTTGCATTTTTCGCACCAAAGTACGTTCATCTCTAGGAGACAGAACGCGTCTCCTTCCTGAGCGGTATGATGGCTGCGTGGTCCCATGGTGTTTATACTTGCATACTATTGTTTGTACAGATGAACATGGTACCTTCAGGCGTTTGGAAATTGCTCCCAAGGATGAACCAGACTTGTGGAGGTCTATACATTTTTTTCTGAGTTCTTAGCTGATTTCTTTTGATTGTCCCATGATGTCAAGCAAAGAGACACTGGAATTGTCCAAGCTGTTTAAAGGCACAGTCAACTTAGTGTATGTAAACTTCTGACCCGCTAGAATTGTGATATAGGGAATTATAAGTGAAATGATCTGTCTGTAAACAATTGTTGAAAAAATTACTTGTGTCATGCACAAAGTAGATGTCCTAACCGACTTGCCAAAACTATAGTTTAAAGATTATAGTAACAAGACTATAGTAACAAGAGATTTGGGGAGTGGTTGAAAAACGAGTTTTAATGACTCCAACCTAAGTGTTTGTAAACTTCTGACTTCAACTGTAATTTAAACATTTGCGTTGTAGGTTGGAAAAAGTATGTGAACCCCTAGGCTAATGACTTTTCCAAAAGCTAATTGGAGTCAGGAGTCAGCTAACCTGGAGTCCAATCAATGAGACGAGATTGTAGATGTTGGTTAGAGCTGCCCTGCAATATAAAAAACACTCACAAAATGTGAGTTTGCTATTCACATGAAGCATTGCCTGATGTGAACCACGCCTCAAACAAAAGAGATCTCAGAAAACCTAAGATGAAGAATTTGTGACTTATATAAAGCAGGAAATGGTTACAAAAGTATATCTAAAAGCCTTGATGTTCATCAGTCCACGGTAAGACAAATTGTCTATACATTGAGAAAGTTCAGCACTGTTGCTACTCCCCCTAGGACTGGCTGTCCTACAAAGATGACTGCAAGAGCACAGCGCAGAATTCTCAATGAGGTTAAGAAGAATCCTAGAGTGTCAGCTAAAGACTTACAGAAATCTCTGGAAGATGCTAACATCTTTGTTGACGAGTCTACGATATGTAAAACACTAACCAAGAATGGTGTTCATGGGAGGATACCATGGAAGAAGCCACTATTGTCCATAAAAAACATTGTGGCACGTCTAAAGTTTGAAAAAGAGTACCTGGATGTTTCACAACGCTACTGGCATAATATTCTGTGAACAGATTAAACTAAAGTTGAGTTGTTTGGAAGGAACACAACACTGGCTTCAATAGAAGAAAATATGCCTTTGGGAGTGGCCCAGTCAGAGTCCTGACCTCACCCAATTGAGTGGTTCACACCATACATCCCAAGAATATTGCTGAACTGAAACAGTTTTGTAAAGAGCAATGGTCCACAATTCCTGACCGTTGTGCAGGTCTGATCCGCAACTACAGAAAACATTTGCATTGATGTCACAGTGATCAGAAGGACAATAGAATGCTGAGTACCGGGAAGTTAGCAAGTTTGGTAAGCTTCTAATGACCATCAGCAGCATCAGAGCTTGGGGAAGCCTAATTACCGTGACTAAACGGCCAAAGGAGGGTCAACCAGTTATTAAATCCAAGGGTTCACATGTGAATGTTTACACCGTGTGTTTAAATAAAGACATAAAACTGTATAATTGTTTGTGTGTTATTAGATTAAGCAGACTGTGTTTGTCTATTGTTGTGACTTAGATGAAGATCAGATCAAATTTTATGACCAATTTATGCAGAAATCCAGGTAATTCCAAAGGGTTCACATACTTTGTCTTGCCACTGTAGGCTTATGGACTAGGCTACATGTGCAACTATGACTTGAAAAAAAAAAAAAATGCATGCTCTCTTTCTTGCCTTACTGCACACAAAATGGGCATCATTCATAAGTGATAAGCTAATATTGTCACCCATCAGACTATTCTTGATTTAACCTTGTCTTAAAATATACTAAATATTATATATGAAATTAGTTTTGATTCAGAATGGACCGTTATCATGCACCTGTCAGCATAGGGTCATCTATGCACCTAAATAGCGAATGGAGGAGGCTTTTCCCATTTTCATGCCAGCCAGGTAGCCTATACCCTGTTGTAAAGAGAAAAAATGTGCTTAATATTAGGAAAGTTGCTAAAAATATATAGTAGGCCTAGCCTATAGAAAGCTGATGGAATCCTCCTCTTTTTAAGAGGCCATCACTCTGTTTTCTCATGCAATTGCATAGCCTATAGAATTGTTGCGCAACATGAGCTCATGGGCTCTCTTTAAGTGCTTGATTACATTTTCGATGACATTTGCATTGATGTCACAGTGATCAGAAGGACAATAGAGTGCTGAGTACCGGGCAGTTAGCAAGTTTGGTAAGCTTCTAATGACCATCAGCAGCATCAGAGCTTGGGGAAGCCTAATTACCGTGACTAAACGGTCACGTRGAATTTGACATCAGTCATGGTGAAGCGGTAATGAGTCATGATGGCAGTCAAATTCCTCCCGACATCTATTCTATAAGGTAACATATACATGAATG
>NW_019942956.1:214977-217477 GCF_002910315.2 Salvelinus sp. IW2-2015
TCCCTATGTCAATCTTCCTACAAAGACGTGGCCCGACTACTTCCAGAATAGAATGCTGCATTCTTTATCTCAATTTCAGTTATCCGTTCCCCATTCTCATAAAGGAATCCCAGTTATCCTGACACAGTCTAGGTCCAGGAGATATTATCTGCGCACACAGATTCTACCACAAAATTAACCATCTCCCAGTATCATACATTATTCTATCACATTAACCATCTCCAGTATCATACATTTATCACATTAACCATCCCAGTATCATACATTCATCACATTAACCATCTCCAGTATTGATATCACATTTAACATCTCATCACGATATCATGCATTGTCACATAACCATTCCAGTATCATACATTCACATTAACCCATCATCCAGTATCATACATTATCACATTAACCATCTCCATATCATAATTCTATCAATTACATCTCCATATCTCACATTCATCTTATCACATTAACCTCTCCAGTATCATACAGTTATCACATATAACCATCTCCAATATCATACTTATTCTATCACATTAACCATCTTCCATATCGTACATTATCTATCACATTAAACCATCTCCAGTATCATACATTCTTATACATTAACCATCTCCAGTATCATACATTACTTATCACATTAACCATCTCCCCAGTATCATACATTACTTCTATCACATTAACCATCTCCAGTATCATATCATTACCTCTATAACATTAACCATCTCCAGTATCATACATTATTCTTCACATTAACCATCTCCAGTATCATTACATTATTCTATCACATTAACCATCTCCAGTATCATACATATCTATCACATTAACCATCCCAGTATCATCATACTATTCACATTAACCATCTCCAGTAATACATTATATCTATCACTTAACCATCTCCAGTACTCATACACTATTCTATCACATTAACCATCTCCAGTATCATTACATTATATCACATTAACCATCTCCAGTATCATACATACTATCACATTAACCATCTCCAGTATCATACATATCTATCACATTAACCATCTCCAGTATCAACATTACTCACCATTAACCATCTCCAGTATCATACATTATTCTATCACATTAACCATCTCCAGTATCATACATTATCACAATTAACCATCTCCTAGTTCATACTATCTATCACATTAACCATCTCCAGATCATACATTATTCTATCACATTAACCATCTCCAGTATCATACATTATCACATTAACATCTCCAGTATTCATACATACTCTATCACATTAACCATCCTCAGTATCATACATTATCTATCACATTAACCATCTCCAGTATCAACATTATCACATAACATCCAGAAGATCCTTTTGAATGGCTTCTTACATCATGTTGATGACGCACCATTTGTAGATCTACAGTTAGAGTGTTGTGGAGGCTATTTTTGTAAATAGACATCGCCAGTCGAGAGGGATGGTAGGTATGGTCACTTTTGACATGTAGGGTTATTTACTGTATTAGGCGAGCATGAGGGAAAGGATCTTTGTTGCATAAATAGGATAGCCAATTCTAGATTATTCATTTCTGTGGATTAGACCATGTTAATGTGAGTCGGAAAAGAGTAGAGGATTTACGCTAACCAGACACCTAGTTGGTATTTCGTAGTCGTCCACTTATTCTAAGTCAGAACCAGTCCAGAAGTAAGTGATGCCTGTTAGTATTAACCTGCATTACATACCTCTATCACAATTAACATCTCCATATCATACATTTTCATATCACATTACGCACTCTCCAGTAGTCATACATATATCACCATCTCAACCGAGTCGTCCAGATCAACATATTTCTATCCGCTATTTTAACCATCCCAGATCTACAATTGCTATCCATTAACCATCTCCAGTATCATACAGTATTCTATCCATAACCATTCTCCACTACAGACATGGCCTCATTTATCACATTACCATACCCCAGTATCATACATTTCATCATTTACCATCTCAGTACCTGTAGGTGACAACACCCTTAGCACAACGGTCAGCGCTGCGCGCACCACCCACGCGGCGCACAACAGCACGCACGCACGCACTACCTACGGCGACGCAGCAAAAACCGAACTGCGCATTGCAACGCACGTTCGTACGTTGACTCTGGGTCATACATAGTACACTTATCAGGGATATTGGATTCTGTCAACTAGAGTACACTACTATAGAATATGTCTTCTGTCTAACAGAGCCCTCCACCATTATATAGATATACCCTGGAGCTAATCTGTAAAATACAGACAGAGTCGTAACGATCTCAGTATACGGGAGAATATGACTCTGGGCTCAACAGTAGTCCACACCTATTGGAAAAAGGGGATATGGGAGACGTTTTCAACAGATACACTATATAGAAATGGACGCTCGTCAAACAGTTAATGAACGTATACTAGAATAGGGTATCTGGGTCAACAGTAGTAACTATATAGGAATATGACTTCTGTCAAACAAGATTAAGGTACACCTATATAGAATATGCTC
>NW_019942957.1:0-20012 GCF_002910315.2 Salvelinus sp. IW2-2015
ATACAGTATCACCACTGTCTGGTCTAGTAGTCTAACATACAGTATCACCACTGTCTGGTCTAGTAGTCTAACATACAGTATCACCACTGGCTGGTTTAATAGTCTAACATACAGTACCAGCAGTTCATTACGAAGTTCTGTGACCCCAGGGGTCTCCTATTGGAGAAGGAGAGGGGTCAAGCAACACATATTCTTAGGACCTAAAGAAAATGCTATATAGTGGGGCAGCTAGAAGACAATTTTTTTTTTTAAGGAATCGTTCCTTTTGTGATAAAATCACCAACTACTAAAGTTAAAGGGTTTTAGAAGAAATGCCACACAGGTTAGAGGGTTTGGAAAACAGTTTTTAACAGGAGGTCACAGGTCACTGACTCACCAATTATCTGATATCTGCAACTGATTTAATCCATATCTGTTTTTTTTTATCCAAGGCTGTCACTTTCTCTTTTAATACAACAACGCAGCACACCGTGTTGCTCTCAGCAGCACACTTCTACCTTGGCATTCCTATTTACCGGGTAGAATTACGCCCCTTCACAGCCCAGCGTACTAGACAGACTCTCAGTGAGGAATATGTTAGTGCCGGATGAGTGAAATGGAAAACTCTTTATTATGTGCCCGTGACAAGGACTGTGCTGTTTTATCCAGGAATAAGGTTTTAATGAGACGTAGATCCGTGAGGTTCAGGGTTAGCGACCGGCTAGACAGAGAGGGATGTGGTATAGGAAAGTAGTTGGGTATGAACATATTATAGAGACAACGAGGATAGATAACTGGAGAGGGAGAAGAGCTGGTTCTATTTTTCTGCTCCTTCCTATTGTTGTGATATGATGTCTTTTGATGCTTGGGTCCTTCTAAAGTAGATACATTCAAAAGGGAGGAAAGTAAAGTGGTGTTTACCTCTGCTTCGGCTAATTAAGACTTCTTACAAGAGCGAGGGAAGTCTCTTTTCATTCTGTATTTTTATGTATGAAAAGAGATTACAGTTGACTCCTACTCTGGTGGGAAGGCTGCAGAATAGATACGGCTAGAGAAACAACAAAGCTTTGTACGCCTCGCATAGATCTCTCTCTTTCTATACGGGCATGTATTTTACACTCTGCGTTTGTTTGAGACATCAGACCTTTGTGCTTCTCATTTTTTAGCTTTGTATATTAGACAAATAAACATGTTACACCTGACAGCTATTACTGTGTCCCCATGTAATGAGGTTAGCGCTAGTCCTCATAATAAACAAGTTTAGAGTTGCCTTCAGTAAAGTTTTCACTGCGACTTAACGTTCTGTCCATGGCACAATATTTCAATCAACAGTTACACTTTATTTAAACGGTCTGTCATAAAACATTTATCAGGCATTTACAAAAACTATTGCACACCATTTAGGGTTAGGGTTAGGTAAGTTAAGTTAGCTAAAGGTTAGGATAGGAAGGGTTAAGTTAGGTTAGAAAGGGTTAAGTTAGGTTAGAAAGGTAATTTAACGGTTAAGGTTAGGTTAGTAATAACAGACTATTAACATGGTTTATAATGGACCGTTACCATGGGTTATAACGGACCGTTAACATGGTTTATAATATACCGTTAACAAGGTTTATAACGGACCGTTAACCAGGGTTTTATTAATGGCCCGTTACACATGGTTGTATACAGGACCCGTTACATGGTTTAATAAAATGGCCATTAACTTGGTTTATGACGACCGTTAACAATGGGTTTATAAGCTGGAACGGTAACCTGGTTTAATAATCGGACGCGTTAACTAACCTTAGGGTTTATATAATGGAACCGTCTAAACATGGTTAATATAACGGACCGTTAACATGGTTTATAATGGACCGTTAACTTGGTTTATAATGGACCGTTAAATGGTTTATAACGGACCGTGTTAACATGGTTTATAACGGACCGTTAACATGGTTTATATGGACCGTTAACATGGTTTAAACGGACCGTTAAATGGTTTATAACGACCGTTAACATGGTTTAAACGGACTGTTAAATGGATATTTATAAACATAACACCGTTAACATGGTTTATAACGGACCGTTAACATGTTAAGACTTTAACATGGTTTATAACGGACCGTTAACATGGTTTATAACGGACCTGTTATAATGGTTTATAAATATCGTTAACATGGTTTATAACGGACCGTTAACATGGTTTATAACGGACCGTTGAAACATGGTTTATAACATATCGTTAACATGGTTTTAAATAAGCGTTAACATGGTTTATAACGGACCGTTAACATTGTTAATAACGACCGTTAACATGGTTTATAATGGACGGTTAACATGGTTTATAACGGACCGTTAACATGGTTTATAACCGGACCGTTTAACATGGTTTATAATGGACCGTTAACATGGTTTATAACGGACCGTTAACACATGGTTTATAATGGACCGTTACATGGTTATAACGGACCGTTAACATGTTTATAAGGACGTTAACATGGTTTATAAGGACGTTAACATGGTTTATATGGACGTAACATGTAGACGGACCGTTAACAAAGTGTTACCAAATGGATAGAGGTGTGGGTATTTATTTTTTGTGTATATTATTTTGATGAAGCATTTTGAAATTCTGCCACAGAAAATGTCCAAAAGGTATATGTGTGATTTATAGCAAGGTTCTTCACCTTTCCCTTCTCCCTGCTGAGTTCTTACATGATGTACAGATTGAAATGAAAGGATGTGGCCTTCATTGGCTTAGGTTTCTATATTAGCCCTTGGTGTTCCTTCTCATTGGCTCAGGTCTCTATATTGACCTTGGTGTTCCTTTGAATGGAAAAGTCTGTAATGGCACCCTATTCCATCATCGTGCACTATTTGACCAGGGCACTATGGACAAAAGTACTGTACTACATAGGAGATATGCTGCAATTTGGGACACAGTCACTTTAGCAGCATGACCCATTGAAATGTAGTTTTCACTTCTCTCCTCCAACAGTTAGGGTTTAGTTTTCACTGCTCTCCTACAACAGTTAGGGTTTAGTTTTCACTGCTCTGCTCCAACAGTTAGGGTTTAGTTTTCACATCTCTCCTATAACAGTTAGGGTTTAGTTTTCACGTCTCTCCTACAACAAGTTAGGGTTTAGTTTTCACTGCTTGCTCCAACAGTTAGGTTTAGTTTCACATCTCTCCTATAACAGTTAGGGTTTAGTTTTCACGTCTCTCCTATAACAGTTAGGGTTAGAAATAGGGTTAAGGTTATATGTTTTGCTTTGCTCTGAATGTTACTTCTTTGCAACTTGCGGCCGCCGTAACCGATCAATTCCTATTCAGGTTCTAATTATGATTTATTTAAACTTTTGAACTTACACTAATACATGTATTTTTCCGTCAGAAACATAAATCATCCGAGTTAACTTTTATCTCCTTGCCGATATTGAATATGGAGAGTTCAGTCTCTCTCTATTTTTAATGGGTCCGTAATGAAGATACATGCTAAATCCTTTGGTTAATAAGACAAGTGTCAGATTTTTCTTCTCGTTGGAAGATGTAGTGGGAAATCTTTGACCGAGCTGCCACTGTGACAGTCCTGCCAAGGGATGGGTGGGGCTGATGCTAGCTGGTAGAGGGGGATGATGACGGGGGGGGTGGAGGCGAGGACGGAGGGTGTCAAGGCAGAATTACTCCTCATTACAGCGGTGGGAGAGACAGTAAATCAAATGCCAGTGCAGCCGCAACGTTCCCCCATCATCAGTCAAAATCCCTTAACACATACAGTAGTTCTGCTACATGACTTCTTGCTAGACCTCTAATGAAAAGGTACTGTCCCCGCAGAGCGTATGAACAGGGCCAGTCTACCTAGTGCTGTAGGTGTGTGGCCGACTGACACAGAGGAGCAGAGGAGATCACCTCTAATGGACAACCCTTAGCTGGATTGGTACGACTTGATTGGTGTTTTCTTGTACCGACGGCGTCATATTGGTTTATCGTGTGTGGTGGAGGGGCAACAACACCCATGACATTGTCCAGACACAGATGTTGTTGCTTTGGTTAAGCGGGTCCCCTGCATGTCGCCGGCCACGTCATCCATGTTCACAACACAAATGGCGTGTTGCAACACCTTGACATTGTCGTGGTTTCGCAGTGAAAAAACGATGTCTCTGTTCATTAGGCCCCGCCGGCGGAGACTGGCTCCGTCCCATTACACGTCCTCGCCGCGTCGTGCCGTGCTACTGCAAGCCCCATTGCCGTTTATTTCACAACCGGCCAGATGAAACGGCTGATATTAACAATCTGCTACCCTACCTCCTTGATGTATTCCTCTCTCTGGGTACGTCCCAAATGGCACCCTATTCCCTATATAGTGCACTACTTTTGACCAGAGGCCTATGGGCCCTATGGACTCTGGTCAAAAGTAGTGCACTATATAGGGAATAGGGTGCCATTTGGGCCGTACACTCTGTCTCATATCAACCCAGCATACAATGGCAACCTGGCAGCAGCCAGCATCCCACCAGCCCCCACAATCATTTGTTATTGTGTGTCACGTTTCAGGAGGCAATTAATGAGTTGGAGCAGAAGCTTTGTGGTACAGGTAATTTGAGCCATCAGTTTCATTTGTTATTTACAATTGCCAATTAAGAGCTAGATCTGCAGTTGTCTGGTCTCCCAGACAGTCACCAATTACTCTTCAGCCCACCTCTGTGACCTTCTGGCTGGGAGGGGAAGGAGGGCTAGGGGACGAGACACGCGCGAGTCCTTCAGGATGTGAAGTCGTCCAAACCATCTGCTGTTGTCTACTTCTCTCTTACCAGCAGACCTGGGTTCAAATACTATTTGAAACAACTTCAAACACTTTAGCCTGAACTTGATTGAGTGTCTGGCCAAATGGAAACAATGAACTAGTATGAACATTTTTGAATCCAGTCCCTGGCAGGCTAAAGCAGACAGCTGAAGTGTAAATACTATTTGAACCCAGGTACTGCCTGCCAGACAAGACAAGATGCGAGTGAGCAGTCAGTCCTCTGGCTCCGTCACCACCTCCGGACTAATAGCAATGGTCTCCAATGGATTAAATACCTCCTCTCTTATTTCCTTCACTTTGCCCTTACTGAGAGTAATTTCCCCTCACAATAAAACAAGGAAGGATGTGAGCGTGTTGACCTTAAAGGATCAGGAATCTGGAATTGTAATGTGCATCGCCGGGTACCTCAACACACACAAATTAACAGTGGGACTCGAGATTTCAATTCTTCCTCAGGATTCTGAGAACACAATAAGTTGGGTCTTATTTCCTTACACCCCCCCCCCCCCCAAAAAGTTATACAACTGTAAAAACTGAAAGCATGCAACAAAAACCAAGGCAGTCCTTTTGTGATCTAAATGAAAATACTGTGATTAGATTGGCTTCTTGTTCAGGGTCCGCTCCCTTGGCTGGATGCATGGAGGCTTTCAGACGTCAGAAAACATGAAGACATACAAACCTCCTGCGACGTCGCTGTTAAATACACTGTTGTCATACAATGAAAATTACCTTGTGGGATTGGTGGACAGGTTCATTGATTGTTATAAAAACCATTGTCTCAGACAAAATACACCCAGAGCTCTGCTCAAGAATGAATGTGTAGGAAGGTTTATACTCCAGGGTTGTTATTGTACATAGTACATATGAGTCACAGGAGATTCATTGGAGGCCTATATTGTACCATGTGGTGAATATTAAATGTCTTCAGATGGAAGCATGTTCAGGTTCTATAGGATGCTGGCAAGAGAATTCCCCCCAAGGTTTGTCATGTGTATAACTGGTGATTGAAACACCCTCTCATCTTCCTCCATGGTTGTGTTTTCCTCCGTTTCCAGGTTCTTCGTAACATATATTGCAGTTGTAGTATGCTGAAATTAAGAAGGATGACAGCTTGTTGAGCCTGTCATAGATGTAATAGAGAAATAATTATCGGTGATTAATGAAAGATATACATGGCTATGTTTTTGGCGGTGAATGCAGACAGGCAGACAGGCAGACAGCAGACAGGCAGTCAGGCAGAAGACAGGCAGGCAGACAGACAGACAGGCAGACAGAAGACAGGCAGGCAGACAGGCAGACAGCAGACAGGCAGTCAGAGTCAGCAGAAAGCAGGAGGCAGGCAGACAGGCAGGCACATAGGTACGTACATAGGCAGGCAGACAGGCAGAGAGGCAGACAGGCGACAGGTAGGCAGGCAGACAGGCAGACAGGCAGACAGGCAACAGGCAGACAGGAGACAGGCAGACAGGCAGACAGGCAGACAGCAGGCAGACAGCAGACAGGCAGTCAGGACATGCAGACAGGCAGGCAGGCAGACAGGCAGGCACATAGGTACGTACATAGGCAGGCAGACAGGCAGACAGGAAGACAGCAGACAGGCAGACAGGCGGACAGGCAGACAGGCAGGCAGACAGGCAGAAGGTCAAAGCCCTGATGTATGGATACTTGTCTTCACTGCTGAATAGATCCTGCTTGGTTTCCAAGGCCTCTTTATCTTTCCATACATGACCACACAGTACAGTCTGTATAGCCTTTCTGTCAGTGGCTTGCTGCCGATTGCTATTGATTTGCCAGGTTATTGCCGCTAGCTAATTCATTATGAGATAGTAAAAGATGGGCAACAGGGTTAGAGCTTTAGAAGAGCCTTAAGAGGGAAGATTTAGAGAGAGAAAAAGTTTCAAGGTTTTGAAGTTGTCAGTAAAATACTGGCTACAACTTTGAGTGCATATTGCATTACCACAAAATAGGTAGTTAGTACTTTCACACACAGGGCTTGCTCTCCTAAAAGTCGGGACTGGATATAATTGTTTGCTCATTGTTCATACATGACCATTATTATTATTATTATTATTTTATTTTTTATTCTTTTTAGCATTATCATTATTATTGTCATTATTATTAGTAGTAGTAGTACTGGTAGTTTTATTGTTATCATTATTATTATCATTATTATAATTATCATTATTATTATTATCATTATTATTATTATCATTATTATCATTATTATTATTATTATTATAATTATTATCATTATCATTATTATTATTATCATTATTATTATTATTATTATTATTATTATCATTATTATTATTATTATTATTATTATTATTATTATCATTATCATTATCATTATTATAGTCACTTCCGGCTATTTCTTGAGAATTTCAAAACATCCTTAATTAAGGCAAAGTTACATTGTCTCCAGCTCTACAATGAATCTGTGGTAGACTTTTTACAGAACAGAAAAGGAGGATAATAATTTCAATACATTCCCACGCTTACTGAGAAGATACATATTAATTGCAGTCATCACCCACTACTGTATCTTTGCTAAAAGCTTGCTTACCGCAGACATTTTCAGTTGAACAAATCCCTACATTAAGGGAAATCAAACAAAATTTCCCACATTTGCAATTCCAAACATGACTTTCAAAACTAGTGATCAATTTCTAATGCCACCCATCTATGTTGTTTCTATGGGAGGATAATAGAGACCTGAAACAGTGATTATATGGGAGGGTAGTAGAGACCTGAAACAGTGATTATATGGGAGGGTTATACTAGTTAGTAGATTAGATTAGACGGAAGACCTGAAACCAGTTGATTCTTATGGGAGGTTCGTAAATAGAGACCTTAAACCAGTTGATTATTATGGAGGAGGTTTAATTAAGAGAGACCTGAACACTTTGGATTAATAATGGTCGAGAGGGTGTAGTTAGAGACCTGAAACAAGTGATTTTATATATGGGAGTAGAGGCTAGGGTACAGGTTTAGGAGACCTGCAAACAGTGATTTATATGAAAGAGTAGTAAATTAGTAGAAGCACCTGAAACAGTGATTATATGGGGAGGAGGTAGTTCTACGAGACTGAAACAGTGATTCTATGGGAGGGGTAGAAAGAGACCTGAAACAGTGATTTCATATGGCCACACGACGAGGGTTATTAAGTTTTTTTAGAGACCTTGAACAGTTGTGATTATATGGGGAGGTAGGTAAAGAAGACCTTGTTGAAACCAGGGATTATAGGAGGCGGTTCGGTAATCTAGAGACCTGAAACAGTTGATTATATGGAGGGGGGGTTGGTAGGGAGTCTAGTAGAACCTGTGAAACAGTGTTTTATTATATGGCGAGGGGCTAATAGTTATTATTAGGAGACCTGAACAGGATTATTTTATGCAGAGTTTTTAATTAGACACCTGAAACAAAGTATTATATGGGAGGTTAAGTGCTTTTAGAGACCTGAAACAAGTGTTATTATATGGTACACCGAAGTCTAGAGACAGTGGTAAGTAGAGACCTAAACAAGTTGATTATGGACTCAGTGAGCGGTAATAAAGAAACCTGAAACAGGATATATGGGGAGGTAGTTATGAGACCTAAACAGTGATTATATGGGAGGGTAGTTAGAATAGTAGGAAGACCAGCAAACTAGGATTAATATGGCGACGAGGAGGGTAATATAGCACCTGAAACAGTGTGATTCTATGGCGAGGGTAGAGAGACCTTTGTGTGAAACATGATTATGAGTGATTATAATGGGAGGGTAGTAGAGACCTGGAAACAGTGATTATATGAGGCGTGGTAATAGAGACCTGAAACGGTTATTCTATGGAGAAGCGGTAGGTAGAGAGAGACACTGAAACAGTGATTATTATGGGAGGGTAATAATAGAGACCTGAAAACAGTTGATTCTAAGATGAGGGTAGTTTTAAGAGACCTGAAACAGTGATTCTATGGAAGGGGAAGTAGTTATGCCGGGCCGAGTTACGGAAACGAAACGATCGAAGTCACCCACAGAAAGAGAAAGAGCAAGCTAGCACAGTAGGAGAGAGACCTGCCTCTGATTTGAGGAACCCTGAAACTCTAGGAAGTTATCTATGGCGAGGCGGTAAATAGAGGACCTAAAACAGATGATGATTCTGATGGCGTCTATGAGGGAGCACCCACCCACATAACCCACGGGGGCGGGTAGGGGACGGTAATCGATTAGAGACCTCGAAACACGTCTGGATTATATGGATGGGAGCCGGCACCGTCTATACAATAGATAGTGAGAGATAGAGACCGCTGAAAACAACAGTGTATTCTTGGATGCGGACAAGGGAAGAGCGGGGGGAGGTTGATGTTGCGTAGACACCGAGACCCTGTCGCCACCCCATTACCCCTAGAAAACCGAATGGTGATTTCTATGCCGTGGCAACGAGGTGAGGTTGTCAGGTGAGTACGTGAAGAAACCTGAACTGACATATAGTTATGTGAACGAGGAAACTGACGCCCGCCGAACCGCCCTCTATTAAATACGTCAGGGTAAGTAAAGAGAATTTCTCCTTGAAACACTAGTGAAGCCCGAATTCTATGGTAAATCCATTTTCCAGAAGTTTCTTTTAGTGTAGTATACGAGACCTGAACAACTAGTTTCCCCCATTTATATTATTGAATGCGCCACTTGGTTTTCCAGGTTTTTTTTTTTTTTAACTTAACTCCCCCACCCGCAATAAATCCCCAACTGGTTGTTTTCAAGAGGGGTTGTCTTCTTTTTTTCACCTTACCCTTCCATTTTTAATTTTCCGCCACCACTTGTTTTCGGGTAATAGTAGACCTGTGAAGGATCTATAAGTACGATTACCCTAATGCGCCCCCTCCCAATATGTAAATTCCTTTTTCAGGTTCTCTATTACCCTATTCCCCATTAGTAATACGTCAGTTTTCTCTGAGTAGCTACCTCTTATGCCCCAATTAGTAAAAGATTTTCGCACGACCCTAAACCCCACAGAGAAAACGTTTCCAGTGAGGTTTATCTATTTGACCCCCTCCCAGGTATATAATCCCCCTTTGTTCTCAGATTGTAGTTAAACGATGCCTGAAACCCCATTTATCAGTTTGTTATTCCCACTAGATAAGGGGGCCCAACGCATGGCTCACGGACCTGGGGGTGCACCAGTGGGAAAAAGAGCGCCCGGGGTAATACCGAGACCACTAAGAAACAATGTGATTTGTTCACTGAGCGGTGAGGGTAGTAGAGACCTGAAACATGATTCTTGGGAGGTAGTAGAGACCTGACACAGTGATTTATATGGGAGGGTAGTAGAGACCTGAAACAGTGATTATATGGGAGGGTAGTAGAGACCTGAAACAGTTATTATATGGGAGCGGTATAGAGACCTGAAACAGTGATTCTATAGGAGGGTTAGATAGAGACCTGATGAACAGTGATTATTTGGGAGGGTAATAGGACCTGAAACAGGATTCTATGGGAGGAATTAGAGAGCTGAAACAGTGATTTATGGAGGGTAAGTAGAGACCTGAAACTAGTGATTATATGGGAGGGTAGTAGAGACCTGAAACAGTGATTCTATGGGAGTGTAGTAGAGACCTGAAAACAGTGATTTATATGGAGGGTATAGAGGACCTGAAACAGTGATTCTATGGGAGGGTAGTAGAGACATGAAACAGTGATTCTATGGGAGGGTAGTTAGAGACCTGAACAGGTATTAGTATAGGGATGGGTAGTAGGAGAACCATTGGATTATACTTAAATGATAGATTATATGGGAGGGTAATAGACACCTGCAAACAGGGATTTATATGGGAGGGTATAGAGACCTGAAACAGTGATTATATGGAGGGTAGTAGAGACCTGAAACAGTGATTCTATGGGAGGGTAGTAGAGACCTGAAACAGTGATTATATGGGAGGGTATAGAACCTGAAACAGTGATTCTATGGGAGGGTAGTAGAGACCTGAACAGTGATATATGGGAGGGTAAGAGAGCCTGAAACAGAGTGATTATGGAGGGTAGTAGAGACCTGAAACAGTGATTCTATGGGAGGGTAGTAGAGACCTGAAACAGTGAATTGATGGGAGGGTAAGTAGAGACCTGAACAGTGTTATACTGGGAGGAGTTAATAGAGACCTGAAACAGGGATTTACTATGGGAGGGTAATAGAGACTGAAACAGTGATTCTATGGGAGGGTAGATAGAGACCTGAAACAGTGATTTATGGGAGGGTAATAGAGACCTGAAACAGTGGATTCTATGGAGAGGGTAATAGAGACCTGAAACAGTGATTTATGGAGGGTAGTAGAGACCAGAAACAGGATTTATGGAGGTATAAGACCTGAAACAGTGATTCTTGGAGGGTAGTAGAGAACCTGAAACAGTGAGATATGGGAGGAATAGAGCCTGAAACAGTGATTCTATGGGAGGGTAGTAGAGACCTGAAACAGTGGATTTATATGGGGGGGATAGTAGACCTGAAACAGTGATTATATGGGAGGGTATAAGAGACCTGAAACAGTGATTCTATGGAGCGGTATAGAGACCTGAAACAGGATTCTATGGGAGGGTAGTAGGACCTGAAGACAGTGATTATAATTGGGAGGGTATTAGAGACCGTGAAACCAGTGGATTATATGGAGAGGAGTAAGACCTGAAACAGTGATTATATGGGAGGGTAATTAGAGACCTGAAACCATTGATTGTATGGGAGGGTAGTAGAAAGACCTCTGGGAAAAAACATGTGATTCTGATGAGAGGGTAAGTAGAGACAGCTAAACACTTAGTGATTGTACAGGGAGGGTATAAGAGCCTAGAAACATGATTATGGAGGCGTAGTAGAGAACCTGAACAGTGGATTAAATGGAGGGGTATAGAAGACCTGAAACAGTGGAATTCACTAGTGGAGGGTAGTAAGAGACCTGAAATACAGTGATTTATTCGGAGAGGAACGGAGAGACCTGAAACATGATTCTATGGTGGAGGGTAATAGAGACCGTGGAAAAGTGATCGTAGTATGGAGGGAAACGGACCTGTTGAGGGATAACGAGGAATTATTGCAGGTGAGAGGTAGCAGTAAGGATTTGAAGGGTTGAGGCGTAAAATGGACCTGACAAGCAGTATTCTATGGGAGGGTAGTAAGATGACCGAAACAGTGATTCTATGGGAGGGTAATAGAGTACATGAAAGCAGGATTCGTATGGAGGGTATAGAAGAACGTGGAAAGGATTCTAGGAGTAGTAACAACGGATATATAGAGTAATGAGCCTGAAACAGTGATTGAGATAAGAGACCTGAAACAGTGGATTATTATGGAGGAGGTAATAGAGACTAAACAGTGATTTATGGAGTAGTAAGACCTGAAAACAGTGATTATTTATGGGGGTAGTAGAGACCTGAAACAGTGATTATATGGGAGGTAGTAAGACCGATAACAGTGATTCTATGGGAGGTATGAGACCTGAAACAAGTGATTATATGGAGGGTAATAGAGACCTGAAACAGTGATTATTGGGAGGTAGTAGAGACCTGAAACAGTGATTATATGGGAGGTCATAGAGACCTGAAACGTGATTATACTGGAGGTAGTAGAACTGAAAGCAGTATTATATGGGAGGTAGTAGAGACCTGAAACAGTGATTCTATGGGGAGGGTAGTAGAGACTGAAACCGTGATGAATGGGAGGGTAGTAGGACCTGAAACAGTGATATAATGGAGGGGTAGTAGAGACTGAAAGCAGCGATTATATTGGCGAGGTGTAGTAGACCTGAACACAGGGATTATATGGGAGGAGGTAGTAGAGACCTTGAAACAGTGATTACTGAGGGGTTAGAGAGAGAAGGTTATTGTAGTGTAGACCTAAACAGAGTGATTTATGTGCAGAGGGTAATAGAGACCTGGAAACAGTGATTCTATGGAGCGTATAGAGACCTGGAAATCAGTGATTCTGATGGGAGGTAATAGAGACCTGAAACAGTGATTTATGGGAGGGTAATATAGGAGACCTTGAAACAGTGGAATTTATGGAGGGTAGTAGAGACCTGAAACCAGTGATTTATAGTGGAGGGTAATAGAGACCTGAAACAGTGTGATTTATGGGAGGTAATGAAACCTTGAAACAGTGATTCTATGGGAGGTAGTTAGAGGACCTGAAAACAGTGATTTCATGGAGGTAGTAGAGCCTGAAACCAGTGATTATATGGAGCCGGTATAGAGACCTGAAACAAGTGATTTGGCTATAGGAGACGTGTATGGAGGTAATAGAGACCTGAAACAGTGCTTGGAGTTAGTAGAGACTGACATGAGGAAGGGTAGTAGAGACCTGAAAACAGTGATTACTATGGAGGTATAGTAGAGACCTGAAACAGTGATTCTATGGAGGGTAGAAGAGACCTGAAACAGTGATTATATGGAGGGTAAATAGAGACCTGGAACAGCTGATTCTAATGGGAGGGTAGTAGAGACCTGAAACAGTGTTTATGGGAGGTCAGATAGAAACCTGAAACAGTGATTATGGAAGGTTAGTAGAGACCTGAAACAGTGATTTATGGAGGGTAGCTAGAGGACCTGAAAACAGTGATTATATGGAGGGGTAATAGAGACCTGAAAACAAGTGATTCTATTTGGGAGGTTAATAGAGACTTGAAACAGTGATTATATGGAGCGTATTAGAGACCTGAAACATGATTCTATGGAGGTAATAGAGACCTGACCATGTTATTATGGGACGGTTTAGAGACTTGAACAGTGATTATATGGGAGGGTTTAAGAGACCTGAAACAGTGATTATATGGGAGGTAGTAGAGACCTGAAACAGTGATTATATGGGAGGGTAATAGAGACCTGAAACAGTGATTCTATGGGAGGGTAATAGAGACCTGAAACAGTGATTATATGGGAGGGTAGTAGAGACCTGAAACAGGGATTCTATGGGAGGGTAATAGAGACCTGAAACAGTGATTCTTTGGAGGGTAATAGAGACCTGAAACAGTGATTATATGGGAGGGTAGTAGAGACCTGAAACAGTTTGACAGATTAATATTATAGTCGTGGCGGTTGGCTTTTTCTTCAATTTTTGACAGCAATGGGAGAGTCGATATGTGACCCTAACTAGGCGTATGTCGCAAGTCACAACTTCACAGGAAAGCTGTTTGAACGTAAAACAATTTTTTTAATCAAACTGAGTTTTTGGGCAGAAATGCCTTCTCGAACTTGTAAACTTTCATGTGCCTTAATATCATACAACTTGTATGCCATCTGTAAATACGAATAAGATTGTTAAATTACGAGCCTAGTTGGTTTAGCCACAGAAAAAGATAACATCCTTCAACTTACAAAGCAGAATTACTTTCCCATTGTTTCAGTGCAGTGTATGATATACCATTTTGTAGCTCTGTCTCTACTTTTTTCCAAATGTAAAAAACTGAAATTCAAATGTTGCTACATAAGACCGAATCCAGGTGGTGAATCACATATAGGCCACATAATATTTTTTATTTTTGAGAATATGAGAAAAATGTTGATGAAAGTGTGAAAATCAACTTGACTGGAGGTAAACAACACTCTTCGCTTCTCGTCATGAGCCATCCGGATGTTACAGAGAACCACATACCGGAATTTTAACAGGGTCGTTAGCAATTTAGTTTTCAAAGTGTAAGGATCGGTGCTGGTAGATGAGTAGCAGGTACAGGGAGAACATTAAATGAACAAGGGACATGGATCAGGACAGGAACAGCGTCTGGACAGGGGAAGAATAATAACATCAATGCTGACACAGGGAAGAAACGGAGGAGCACACAGATGTGGAGGGAGTAATCAACAAGGTAATGGAGTCCAGGTGAGTCCAATATAGCGCAGCTGCTCGCAATGATGGTGACAGGTGTGCATAAGGAAGGACAGCCAGGTGACTACCTCATAAAGCTGGTTGAGAGAATGCCAAGAGTGTGCGGAGCTGTCATCAAGGCAAAGGGTGGATATTTGAAGAATCTGAAATATAAAATATATTTTGATTTGTTTAACACTTTTTTGGTTACTACATGATTCCATATGTGTTATTTCATTGCTGTGATGTCTTCCCTATTTTTCCATAATGTAGAAAATAGTAAAAATATAGAAAAACCCTTGAATGAGTATGTTTGTCCAAACTTTTGACCGGTACTGCATTTGTAGGGGGTGATGCATTTTTCATTAGGGCAAATCAGGTATCTGATACTGAGTCAGAAATGTAAAACCTTAGAGGACTTGCACATCAAATACATTGCAAGTGTGCCCTTTTTTGGCAGTTAAGCTACACTTTACAATAGGACTCGACTCTGACTGACCACAACATCTATCGGTAGTCTAAACAAATTGGAGGATTTTTCACACCTAGCCAAGCTATTAGACTATCCGTTTGTAAATGAATGGAGGTGTGAATGTTTCTGTCTTAGAGTCTCTCTCCTCTTGCACTAGAGTCCTGCATCGGGAGAATTTTGTTAATTACAGTAGCGCAAATACACTTGATATGTGGACTGACGATTGAGACATTGTTACCTTGCAGCCCATTACATAAACGAACAGTGGATGTTATCCAGCACGGATAGTGGGACAGCGCAGCTCAAACCTGAAGATAATGTCAAGTCCAGCTATTGTGAAAGAATACTTGTGGATCTTGTTGATGTCCTCTCGCTTCAAGGGGCCTGGTAGTTATCCACCTGGTAGTTGTGTGGACCCAGAGGATAAAGTGTCATCTACAGAGGGATGTGTGGTTTCAGAGAGAAGTCAGCTGCCAGCCTTCGACCTTCCACCATCATTTTTCTGCACACCAATTTGAAGAGATCCGCTGAAGAATGGACTGTTGTTGAAGTTAATTTATTAGTATGTTTATTTGTTGTCTAATAATTTTAGGGTCTTTTTTAAATGCGATTTGAGTTATCGATGTGCCGCACATTGCATTGTGAAAAAAAATATATAAGGTTATTTTTAGCCAAATGTTGAATAGACATGCAGACAAATGAATGAATGAAGGAAAAGAGGAATACAAGCCTGCTGTCTGTAGTCATAAAAACAATTAGGCTAAATAAATGTGTGTAATTTTGTTGGGTAATGGATCGGCTCTCAGAACTCATTAAGAGGCCGCTTCTATCTTCATTATAATCATTCATTCAGAAGGTTAAAGCCATAGGTATTAGGCCTGCAGTAAATACAACTAGATTACCAGTTTTATTTTTCATTAGGTTATAATAATCCCTGCCTTCTGGGAATGTTATGAAGTGTAAAAGTTATGGGCGGAGTTAGAAAGTTGGCTGTCAGAAGCATTACAATGTCCTTCTAATCCGTCTGTCTGCATATTTCAAGACATGGCATTTACGGGTGCAGTGAGATACCCAATGTGTTGGACGATACTTTTTCACGTCAATCATCTTTAAGTATACTTAAAAAAAAAAAATAGAAATCCACCAATGTCAGTCTTTATATGCTTTATTATGTAAATGTTGAATGTGCGCGGGCGACGGAGAGAAACAAAATGGTGCAGGTTGAGGCCGTGTGGCGGAGAGTGATGCGGGCGCTGGAGATGGGGGTGTGAGCAGGTGGTTCTGGGCAGGGGGTGATGTAGTTGTCGTTTGTATGTGTATGTTTTCTATTGGCAAAAAATATAAAGGATTACAAAAAAAAAGGCAAAGGAAAAATGTTTGCAACAATCATGTGATTATTCATTATGAATAGAATATATTTGATTTATCTCATTTACATTCTTCATTGTAACCACAATGTCACAATTTTTTTTATTATTTAACCAGGCAAGTCAGTTAAGAACAAATTCTTATTTACAATGACGGGCATAGGAACAGTGGGTTAACTGCCTTGTTCAGGGGCAGAACGACAGATTTTTACCTTGTCAGCTCGGGGATTCAATCTTGCAACCTTTCGGTTACTAGTCCAACGCTCTAACCACTAGGCTACCTAAATAATTGAAAACACACACACACACACACAACATGAGCAGATTAACTTGGTCAAATTATTTATTTATTAAAGACTATCAGAAAGAATGTTGGTACTTATTTTGATCCAAAGCCACAAATGAGTCACTCAACTCTATGCTAACAAATATAGCTTTAGGCTGTAAAATAGCCTACTAAATAGGCCAAGACTAAACAAACATATTACATTTCCTAAATAAACTAGTACATTTCATAAATAAATGAAGTAGCTCAGGTCTTGAAAATATGGGCAACCTTTTTTCCTCTCGCTATCCTCACTGTACTCTCAGTCAGTCAGTTTCTTCTTCACATCAGAAAAAAAATAACTCCAGGCAACCGTGATTGTCTGGAGTCCCTGACACATACTGTACGTCTCGTGTCTGAGCCAATGAATTGCAACTCCACTTTGTACCTGTACTGTCGTTTTGCCTTACGGAGGGCATAGCTGGACTGTCTGCACTGTACAATGTTCCCAGTCACCTTGTATTTTTTAAATGTGGTGGTTCACGCTATTCAGTTCTAGAAAATGCTAAAGCTTTTTTGGTTTAGATAACAACGTCCTCTATGCACTTCCTGATGAACTCAGTGACCAAGTCAGTTAATACACCAATGATATTCTCAGAGGCAAAACGGAACACATCCCAGACCACATGATCAAAACAATCTTGAAGCATAGATTCCGATTGGTCAGACTTACATTGAAATGTCCTTCCTATTTAAGCTTCTGCCTATATGAGGGGATGAGCAGAATGGAGGCATGATCTGATTTGCAGAAGGGGGAGCTGGGGGAGGGCCTTGTAGGCCAAGCTACGGTAAGAGCTAGCCATATTTCACTGTCAATCAGGACACAACTGAAACTGTAGCTAAGAAAACAGTGCAGTGCAGTGTGTAAATACATACTTGCTAGCGTCTGAAAAACTCACCAGTTTCAAACATCCAGAATAGATTCCAGTACACTCCTTCTCCTGTCTTCTCGACAATTGAATCTAAATATGTGTTGATCTACAGTGCCAAACTAACAACTCTGCCATTTTACCATCTTGATTGTATTTAATTGCACAATTTAAATCAGTCAACAACTCTGTGGTGCACAGCCATTGCAGTGACACCGCACTAGGTGTGGGGAGATTGAATGGGGGTATCTTTGTTTAGTCTATAGGGCTGCGTTATACAACCTTCAAAAGTCAATTTCTTAAGACCGTTTTCCTTCACTTTGCTTTCAATGGGAATTAAGTCATATTTCACAACGTAAGACATGAGCTATTCACCTTCTGAAAACTACAGACAATTACTTTTTTTTGACTATCCATGTTAAATTCCCAAAAATTATTTAATAGTTAGTTCAAAACCGATTTGAGCTATTAGAGGGCAACAGCCAGAATAACGGAGTTTTAAACCAGCGACCCTTGCAGTTATGCCAGCACACCACCTGTGCCATTAAGGCCCAGACCGTTTGGCAGATACCAAATTCAAGGATAGAATAGCACTGCTAATGGCAGACATTGGTTGCTAAGAAAAAAGAGAAACACAACTCCTACTCCTCCCATGCTCTATCAAGCATGATGGTCTTGTAAGTATACATGCAAAGCTTGATTTCATATAATAAAACAAAGCTTGAAAAGGTAGTGGAATGGGATTAGTGTGGTGTGTGAAGAACCCAATACTTGAACTTGTATGCAGTACAAATCATATTATTGTGGGAGCACTTCCTCTAAGAGTATGAATCAGGCTGTTTGAGATGGTTTGAATCCTGAGCAACCTGCATACACATTGTTTGAAGTACAATAGACCAATATAGCTACTGTAGTAGGTCAAAGCTGTGTTATGGAAAACCTTTTTTTTTTTTGGTGCTCACGTGAATTTCCTTTTTTGTGTGGCTTCAGACCAATGCCTACTGCTCACTGAAAACACAGTTCTTTGTTTTTAATTGAGAGACAGACAGACAGACAGACAGACAGACAGACAGACAGACAGACAGACAGACAGACAGACAGACAGACAGAAGAAGACAGACGGACAGAAGACACAGACAGACAGACGAAGACAGCCAGTGCTACTTTGTAGTGATATATAACAGTATAAACCCCTCGTGGTCTCATGTGTTTCTTCTGGTCATTAATCCATAGCTTACAGTTTTCCATCTAAGGCTTAGTGGCTCTTTCTCTCCTTCTGCTGGAGATTGAGAACAATAGGGGCAGAGGACTTTCAGAATACCAATTGGCGTCTGGAGGGGGTGAACGAGGCATCTTGATTAAGATTTGCCTGAAATGTGTTTATTTTTTTTATTTTTTTCTCCTTCAGAAGTGATGTGGAGGCTTGGAGGATTGGAGGGTTGGAAGGTTGGAGAAAAGGGTCTTGCTATTGTAGGAAAGCAGAGTTGTCATCATATGTGCATTTTGCTGATCCTAAACTGTAGATGGGGAAGCTAAGTAGTGATGTTATGCAGGAGTTTCAGTAGTTCAATGATTCTCAACACGGTGAGTATAGGCTTGGGGAAAGGGGACTGAAATGCTTTCAATATCATTGGCTCCCAACTGATTGGTCCCATGATTGGCTCACACGAAAAATCGTTTTCTTTTACCTACACGAGCAGCACAACACCCTTTCAACAGATCTCAGACACACTTTTCACGACAGACACACCCTTACAGATTAGACACACCTTCAACAGAGTAGACAACACCTTCAACAGAGTAGCAACACCTTCAGAGCAGACAACACCTTCAACAGAGTAGACCAAGACCTTACAGAGTAGTGATAACCTTCAGAGTAGACAAATCTTCAACAGACACAACACCTTCAACAGAGTAGACAAACCTTCAACAGAGTAGACACACCTTCAACAGAGTATACAACACCCTAACAGAGTAGACAACACTTCAACGAGTAGACAACCTTCACCCAACAGAGTAGACAAACCTTAAACAGAGTAGCACCAACTTCAACAGAGTAGACAACACTTCAACGAGTAACACAACCTTCACAGAGTAGACAACACCCTTCAACGAGTAGACAAACCCTTAACAGAGTGCACACACCTCAACAGAGTAGACAACACCTTCAACAGAGTAGACAACACCTCTTCAACAGAGCAGACAACACCTTCAAAGATAGACAAACCGCTTCAACAAGTAACACACTGATACAGGCACACACCTTCAACAGAGTAGCACAAACCCTTAACAGAGTAGGCTCACAACACCTTCAACAGAGTAGACAACACTTAACAGAGTAGCACAAGCACACACTTCCCCGAGCGTAGGCACAAACTTCAGCAGAGTAGAGAACACCT
>NW_019942957.1:21288-30616 GCF_002910315.2 Salvelinus sp. IW2-2015
AATGCGACCTCTTCAAGCAGTGAGTAGCACCGAACACCCTTCAACAGAGTAGACAACAACCTTTAATTAACTAGGCAGGTCAGTTAAGAACAAATTCTTATGTGCAATGACAACCTACCGGTAGCAGAGTGGGTATCGGCCTTGTTCAGCGGCAGAACGACAGATTTTTACCTTTTCAGGTTAGGGATTCAATCCAGCAACCTTTAAATTACTGGCCCAACACTCTAACCACTAGGCTAGCTGCCGCCATAGACAACACCCATCAAACGAGTAGACAACACCCTTGAATGTGAAGCAGCAGGAAATAAAGTTAAAAAATGAAATCACAGCGTCATTATAAGGGCGAGCAGGAGAAACCTATAAATTGGCGACAATAATTTCAAGCATCAAGTTGAGGAGATGTAATGGTAGGCCTATTCCTGTACTTGAATTGTTTAAAATTGGCAGTTCTAACATGAACAAATGTCCACAATTCAAGTTCAAGTAGGCTACTTCAAGCCCCTTGAATTGTTTAAAAATTACAGTTCTAACATGGACAAATGTCCACAATGTTATTACCAGATCATAGTGTCAATAAGCCCACTAGGCTAAGTCATTTGTTGTCATTATATCCAAACTAATTCATAGGAATAGCGTGGGTGTTGAGCACAGTAGACCGGTGTCCAACCCGTAGGCACAAAAACACATATGACCTCATAACCTTGATGTTTCTCTGTAAAATCTAACGAGACCCTGCTGTTATCAAGCAGACAACAATAGACGATCATCATCAATTCTCCAGGGTATTTAAGATCCAACGTAGATCCAGGCACAATTGTTTTTTTTCACCCGGAGTAACGAATGAGACACCGAACTATTCTGGACATTCCTCATGAATATCTCCCCCCCCCCCCCCCAGCACTTTGGGCTGTTCGTCACTTGACTGTCATTGGGGGAAACTCCTTCCTGGATCAGATGATGATGTGTGAAAATATCACAGCTTAACCAATCAGCTGGAAACACCAAATATGCATCCAACAAGTATTATGCGTCATTATAGAAGAAGCACATTAATGGGGGTTTTAGGCTGGGTTTCTGAACAGCACTTTGTGACATCTGCTGACGTAAAAAAAGGGCTTTATAAATACATGTGATTGATTGATTGATTGATAACAGTATCGATATAGGTTTTCAGCAGGGGAACAACTTTCACTGGGGATGATTTATTTTTAAATCATTGGAATCTGATACAAAACGACCAGTGCTTTAGGACCAAGCGGACACCCCCGAGCGGTCGGGTTAGGCTGTTTGGTTTTAAGTATCAATGTAAGTTGGCTGTTTTGGTTAGAAGCATTTGATTTTTGATTCATTTATAAAACTGTCCCGGCAGCTAGATCCAGGATTCTTACAGGGTTCAAGTTCAACGTCTAATTTAACTGATTAATGCTTCATATATGATATAAAGATTAAAAAAACACTGCCATAAATGCAAGGACAGAAAAGTAATGTTTTATGTCACATGATTGTGGTCAAATCCCTCAAGACACCAATCATAATAAAGGGTTTAAACATTGGTTTTAAATCAACTTGTGAATGTTATTGAACGTAGCTATGATCGACACCCTTATATCTTCATGTAATGACCTGAAGAAAATTGGCAGATTATTATCAATGACTTATCAACTGCTGCAACAAGTTGTCCAGTATAGGAAATCCTCACGGCTATCCTAGTTGATAAAAACACCCATATAGTACACTACTTTTGACCAGAGCCTTATGGGACCTAAATAGGGGAAAGGGTGCCGTTTGTGACTCACAATGTGTATTGTATCTATCAGGAAAACCATATAAAACCATATTTGCTGTGATGCAATCATGCAGGCTGATAATACAATGATAGCCACGGTGGAGGCAAAAAGGGCAGAAGGAGGCTCAGGGGTCTGAGCTGAAGAATCAATGTTGATCAGTGTAGCTTCCCCCTGTCACTCACTGGGCAGTTATCTCTCCACATCCTTTCATTCACTCACTGCAGCAGACCGCTCTCTGCCTAGCCTGCATTGCCCATGGTTATGTAGCATCACCATCCACTCACCATTCAAAAACAAACAACGCAATACTGCCCTCTCTTGGTCAGATCAACTGTCATAAGGAGTCATGTTGATTTGAGAACCCCTAGTCCTCTGCTGAGAAATGACTGCATTGAACCGTTTCTGTGTTCCGTACTTCCATCCTTCCTATTGATTTATACATCTTCATCTTCGGAGTGAGGGAGGTAGACGAGAAGGGAGGTGGACAAGGAGGAGGAGGAGGAGGAAATGAAAAAAGTCATTTTTTTCCCCCCATTGTCCGTGAAGTTTGACTTAACTTTGGTTGCCACACAGGAGGAGATATCTGACTCATGGAACTGTGTCTCAAATAGCACCATAGCCCCTATGTAGTCCCCTATAGTGCCTGGTCAACAGTAGTTTACTGCATAGTGAATAGGGAGCCATTTGGGGACACAGGCAAGGGACTAAATCACTGCCACTCTGCGCTCGTTACACACAGACGTTATACAAGTCCTTGCACTGAGGAAATGTATGAGTTCTGTCGTTAATGATAAGGCAGAGGATTTTCCAAGCGTTGCTGTTGACGTATATCCCACGGTAGTTATTGGGTCAAATTGTCTCCACTTTTTGTGCGATTGGATGATCAGTTCTCGCTTCTCAATATTGGAAAAGATGCAGACTAAGGATGATGTCAAAGAGTTTTAGATAGCCAATTGGAATTGTTGTCCTATAATTATTTGATAATTTCATTGAGGATACCATCAACACCACAGGTTGTGGAGCGGTTTATTTTGTCCTGTAGGCTCATCAAGGTAATTGGAGAATTCCAGTGCGGATTTTCTTGAAGTCTTTAAAAAGTTGATTCTAAAGATTGTATTTGATCATGTATATTGCTTTTGCGTTTGTTCTCTGCTATAGAGCCAAGACGTAGTGAGGAAGGTTTATCATACATCTCCATTTTGGACAGATAAACTCTTAGTGTTGTTGGTTTAGTGTTTTCCAATAGTGCTTTAGAAGTCTTGGGATTCTGGCAATTACATAGAGCTGATTTCTGACCGTTGTTCCTTCTTTTTTTCCTATTAGTGATTTCGTTTTTTAGTGATTCACCATAGTGAAGGCGTAGACTCAGTTCCGCGGTCTCTATGTTTTGGTTGGACAAGTTTCCAAAATGTCTTCTTAGATTTTGCATTCATTCATCAAACCATTTGTCATTGTTGTTCAGTTTCTTCCTTTTCTATTTGAGATTTTTAGATTGATAGGAAGCTGAAAGAGGTCAAATATACTGTAAGATTTTCTAACTTCAAGTTTCACCTTCACTATTGCAGTGGAACGTTTTTCCAGGAAGTTGTCAAAAGAGATTTTTAATTTGTTGTTGCCTAATTGCTTTTTGGTAGGTTTTGCAAAACTATATTCCTCCATCTATAGCATTTCTAATATTAATCAGTTCCTTTGGCTTGATCCCTCATAAATGACTATTGCTCTTTCCGAAGTAGATGATTTTGCTGTAGTCTGAACAGGTGTGTCAGTGCCGCGACTGTGAACGCTCTGAGAGACGCCGGTTGAGGTTCAGTTGATTAAAGTAGTCTACAGTACTGACTGCAAGAGATGAGCTATAGGTTACCTAACAAGGAGTCCCCTCGAAGCTACCATTGACTATTACATACCCGCAGCGACAGAGCGCAGGATGTTGTGACCCGTTTTTTTGTATGCTTCATAGTTGTGCCTAGACAAGAGGTTCTCTTCACAGTCCCCAAGTCTAGAACAAGACTTTGGGAGGCACACATACTACATAGAGCCGATGACTACATGGGAACCCTATTCCACATCAAGTAACTGATGCAAGCAGTAGAATTAGATTTAGAAAAACAGCGACTAAAAAAAACACCTTATGGAACAGGGGGACTGGCTGAAGCAACACAAACATTGGCACAGACACACGACATACACACACACACCACACCACACACACACAGCACACACACACACACACACACACCACAACACACACACACACACCACACACACACACACACACACACACACACACACACACACACACACATAACATGGATTTAGTACAAAGATATTGTGGTTGTGGAGTAGGGGCCCGAGGGCACACAGTGTTAAAATGTTGAAATCTGTGAATTTTGTAATGTTTTAAAAAATTGTATTAAAACTGCACTGAACGTTGCTGGAAACCCAGGAGAGTAGCTGCTGCTTTGGCTAAATTGGATCAAATAAGTACAAATACAAAAACAGTACTATTGAGACTCCCACACATTTCTAAATTAATCAGAATTCAATATGTTATGCATCGCTTATTTCTCTGAGCTTCTTATTCCTTCTGCTTTATCTTCTTCGATCTTCTTATTCCATGCTCTATCTTCTCTGAGTCTGCGTATGTCGTCTCTTCATCTTCTCTAAGTCTTCGTGTTGCTCTAATCTAGTTTGTTCCTAAAGCATCAAACCAACATTTCGAGTTGATTTAGGAATAAATTCTAGAGAAAAACAAGACCCGTCCCAAGAGAAGAAGACAAGCGAAGCCACCGCATCGATCAGATAACAGAATAAAACATACCAAAAACACAGTTTCATTATCAGATCTATATGGCACTGGGTTGGAATGAAAGAGGCATTCCACTCCCTTAGAAGACACATACCTATTCATTACTCTAGTGAGACGCTTGATAATTTGGACTGTTCTAATTAAACATGAAGACAATATAATAATAACGAACATCAAGCCTGGGATACTTGAGACACTGAGACCAGGGACATGACTGAACGATCAGCCTGGGATACTGAGACACTGAGACCCAGGACACGACTGACACATCAGCCTGGATACTGAGACCTAGACCAGGACTGATCTGAACCATAGCCTGGGAATACTGAGACCACTGAGACCAGGACCATGACTGAAACGGATTCAAGCCTGGGGATACTGAGACACTGGACCAGACACGACTCTGAACGATCAGCCCTGGGATATGCTGAGCAGCAGAACTATGACGGATAGCCGCGTACTGGACACTGACAGCGACTGAACCATCAGCCGGGATACTGAGACACTGAGACAGGACATGGACTGAACCATCAGCCTGGGGTGATACTGAGACACTGAGGACCAGGACATGACCAACCAATCAGCCTGGGATACTGAGACACTGAGACCAGGACATGACATGAACCATCAGCCTCGGGATACTGAGACACTGAGACCAGGACATGAGCTCTGAACAATCAGGCCTGGGATACTGAGACACTGAGGACCAGGACACGACTGAAACGATCAGCCGGATACTGAGACACTGAGACCAGGACACGGACTGAACGATCAGCCTGGATACTAGACCACTGAGACCAGGACACGACTGAACGATCAGCCTGGGATACTGGAGACCACTGAGACCAGGGACACTGACTGAACGATTCAGCCTGGGATACTGAGACTACTCTGAGACAGGACAGACTGAACGATCAGCCTGGGATTACTTGAGACACTGAGACCAGGGACACGACTGAACGATCAAGCCTGGATACTGAGACCACTGAGACCAGGACACGATCTGAACGATCAGCCTGGGATACTGAGACACTGAGACCAGGACCACGACCTGACGAATCAGCCTGGATACTGGAGACACTAGACCAGACACGACTGAACCATCACAACTGAGACCTGAGACCAGGGACAATGACTGAACCATCAGCCGTGGGTTACCTGAGACACTGAGACCAGTACATGATGAACGACTCAGCCCTGGGATTACTGAGACCACTGAGACCAGGAACATGACTTGAACCATCAGCCTGGGATACTGAGACACTGAGACCAGGACACGACTGAAACGATTCAGCCTGGGATATCTGAACACTGAGAACAGGACAATGACTGACGATCAGCCTGGATACTGAGACACTGCAGACCAGGACATGACGAAACGATCAGGCCTGGGTACTGAGACACTGAGACCAGGACATTGAACTGAACGATTCAGCCTGCGGATACTGAGGACACTGAGACCAGGACAGACTTGAACATCAGCTGGGATTACTGAGACACTGAGACCAGGGACCTGACTGAACGATAACAGCCGTGGGATACTGAACACTTGAGACCAGGACACAACTTGAACCATCAGCCTGGGATACTAGAACTGGGACAGGAACTTGACGAACAGTTACCTGAATGCACTGACAACATGATGAAATCAGCCTGGGATACTGAGACCACTGAGAACAGGTACATTACTGAAACCATCAGGCCTGGGATACATGAGACACTGAGACAGGACATGACTTGAAACGATTCACCTGGGGATACGAGCAGACACTGTAGACAGGGACATGGACTGAAGTATCAGCCTGGGATACTGAGACCACTGAGACCAGGACGACATGGACGAACGTCAGCCTGGGATACTGAGACACATGAACCAGGACATGACTGAACCATCAGCTGGGATACTTGAGACACTGAGAACAGGACATGACTGAACACATTCAGCCTGGGATGAGCACTAGACCAGCAGACTGACGTCCTGGATAGGACACTAGGACCATGGACAGCACTGAACGATCCAGCTGGGATACTGAATGACACTGACCAGGACATTGACTGAACGAATCAAGCCTGGATACTGAGACCTCGAGAGAAACCAGGACATGACTGAACCCGTCAGCCTGGATATGGGGACCAGGACATTTGACTGAACGATCAAGCTGGGATATGGGGACCAGGGGAACACAACTGGAATTGATCAACTGGGATACTGAGACACTGAGACCAGGGACGCTGCCTGTTCCATTCCTTGTGGACTTTCTCTTTTGTGAGAGTGACATTGATGAGGTGTATTGTTATTCTGAATATTGCTATTGGTACATTTTCAGAGGAACTTCCATTATTCACAATTGTTAAATAATGTGTCATTGCATGCTGTATATAAATTAGATGAATGCACAATCATAATCAATAATGTTGACTATCATAATCATCAAACTTAACCAGCGCTTCCTCTATGTGATTATTTAACACAGCTGTGTTGTAGGAAATGCCTGCTTCTCCCTAATTGATATCTAACACAAGCGTGTGTTAGTAGAATTGGCTCTTCTCCCAGTGATTATTGTGACTGCTGTGTTAAGTAGAATTTGATACAGTTATCACAAAACATTATTAACACACCAATATTCTCCAATATCTTAGAATTGGATTTGGGACAGAAAAATTAACCACAAACATCTCATCCCCAGACACGTTGTTCCATCCTCTCCTCTATGATCTCATGCCCAGGCACTGCTGTCCATCCTCTCCTCTATCATCTCATCCCAGACACTGTTTGTCCCATTCTCTCCTCTATTCATTCCATCCCCAGAACATTTGTTGTCCACCTCTTCCTCTATCATCTCATCCCCAGACACACTGTTTGTCCATCCTCTCCTACACATTCTCATCCCCAGACAACTGTTGTCCATCCTCTCCTGCTATTCACTCATCCCCAGACACTGTTCCATTCGCTCTCCTATCCTCTCATATTCCTCATCCCCAGGACACTGTGTAACATCCCTCCTCCTCTATCATCTCATCCCCAGACACTGTTGTACCATCCTGCTCCTCTATCATCTACATCCCCAGACACTGGTTCTACATCCTTTCCTCTCCTCTATTCATCTCATCCCCAGAGACACTTCTACATCCTTTCCTCTTCCTCTATCATCTCGATCCCCGACACTGTTGTACACCTCTCCTCACATCTCATCCCCAGAACCACTGTTCTACATCTTTCCTCTTCCTCTATCCATCTCATCCCCAGACACTGTTTCTACAATCATTTCCTCTTCCTCTATCACTTCATCCCCAGGACACTGTTGTACGATTCCTCTCCTCTATTCATCTCATCCCAGACACTGTTCTACATCCTCTCCCTCTATCATTCTCTGCCCCAGACAACTGTTGTACATCCTATCCTCTATCATCTCATCCCCAGACCACGTGTTGTACATCCTCTCATCTCCTCTATCATGCTCATCCCCAGACACTTGTTGTACATCCTATCCTCTAACATGCTCATCCCCAGACACTGTTTCCAACCTCTCCTATCTCTATATTTATTCATCCCCAGACACTGTTGACTTATCTCTATTCTCTCCAACGTTTCATCTCTCCTTTACATCTCATCCCCAGACACTGATTGGTACATCCTCCTCTTCTCTATCATCTCATCCCCAACACTGTTGTATTCGCTATCCTCTAATCTCATTCCCCAGACACTTGTTGTACATCCTATTCCTCTATCTCTCCCTCAGTTCATCTCTCCCCTTCATCATCCCCAGGACACTGTTGTACATCCTCTCCTCTATCATCTCATCCCCAACACTTGTGTACATCCTCTCCTCTCCTAAATCTCATCCCCAGACAACTTTGTCCATCCTCTCTATCCTCTATCATCTCATCCCCAGACACTGTTGTACTCCTCTCCTGTCCTCTATCATCTCATCCCAGACACTGCTGTCATCCTCTCCTATCCTCTCATCATCTCATCCCCAGACAACTGTTGTACATCCTCCTGTCCTCTTCATGCTCATCCCCAGACACTTGCTTGTCCATCCCTCTCCTATTCCTCTAAACAGTCTTTCCTCTACCCTATCCATCCTCCTATCCCTCTTTTTTCCACTGATCCTGTCGAGTTACTTGACACAATCATCAGGAAAAGCACCAACATGTCTCCATATTTCTCTCTCTGGTCAGTGGATATCTCTCTCCAAAGGACACAGGAGCAGGATGCTTTGTTTAATTCATCTCTCATCTCTTTGTGTGATGTCAAACAACAGAAGCTGTGGTCCTAGGATGAGTGATGAGGGGAACAGTAGGAGGAATGGGGAATAAGAGAGGATGGAGATGGCTAGGATGGAAGGGAATGGAGGGATGTAGAAATGGAGGAGTTAGAATGGGGATGGATGGAGGGATGTAGGAATGGAGAGGGATGACGGATGGAGTGGATGGAGGATGGAGGGATAAGGGATGAAAGGAATGGAGCACTGTAGTTGTTTTCCTCCATGATCAGTAACCAGTAAATTAAGTCCTCTCCCTGGACAGCAGTAGGGAACATCATTACCAACACACACCACACACACAGCGACACACACAGCAACCACACACACACACACACGAACACACACACACACACACACACACACACACACACACAACACACACGACACACACACACAACACAACCACACTACACATCACACACACACACACACACACACCACACACCCAATAAGTTGGAATCCCCAGT
>NW_019942957.1:30641-35162 GCF_002910315.2 Salvelinus sp. IW2-2015
TGTGTGTGTGTGTGTGTGTGTGTGTGTGTGTGTGTGTGTGTGTGTGTGTCTGGTAATGATGTTCCCTACTGCTGTCCAGGGAGAGGACTAATTACTGGCTATGATCACGGAGAAACGACAAGAGTCCCTCCATCCCTTTATCCCTTAATCCTAGACACAGCTTCAGTTAGTTTGACACACACACACACAGAAAGATAGAATGATTAAACGAGCATCTGGCCTACTTGTGCCCTTTGGAGAGCGATTATCCATTGACCAGAGAGAGAAATATGGAGACACGTTGGTGCTTTCTGACGATGTGTCTCGTCCTGACAGGATTCAGTGGGGGAAAAAGAGGGAGAGAACGATGGATATGGTAAAGAAAGACTGTGAGAGGATAGGGGAGGGTGGACAACAGTGTCTGAGGAGGATGAGATGTTTGTGTGAGTGTGTTAACGTTTGTTTTCCTGAACCAATCTGTTCTTGGAGATATCAGTGTGTTAATGTTTGTTTTCCTGAACCAATCTGTTCTTGGAGATATTGGTGTGTCAATAATGTTTGTGATAACTATTATCAATTCTACTAAGACAGCAGTGTTAATAATCACATAGAGAAGCAACACGTCTACTAACACAGCAACACTTCTACTAACACAGTTCTACTAACACAGCAACACTTCTACTAACACAGCAACACTTCTACTAACACAGCAACACTTGCAGCAACACTTCGTACTAACACAGCAACACGTCTACTAACACAGCAACACATTACTACACATAGACAACAGCTTCTACTAACACAGCAACACGTCTACGTAACACAAGCAACACTATCTACTAACACAGCAACATTCTACGTAACACAGCAACATTCTACTAACACAGCAACACTTTCTACTAACACAGTTTCTGAACTAAACAGCAACACTTCTACTAAACACAGAAAGACAACGACTTCTACTAACACAGGCAACACTGTCATTAACTAACACAGAGCAACACTTCTTACATAACACTAAGCAACCACTTCTACTAACACAAGCACATTTCCTACTAACACCAAGTTTCTGATCTAACCAACCAGCAACAACTTCTACTAACACCAGTCGTCTTTTCTACCAACCTCCAAGAACACTTCTACTAACCAGCAGCAACACTTCTCTAACACAGCAACACTTCTACAACACAGTCTACACTTCTACTAAACACGAGCAACACTTCTACTAACACGAGCAACACTCTTCTGTACTAACACAGCAACCTTCTAAACTAACACAGCACCCACTTTTTCTCTCCTACTAACACAGCACACATTTCTCTACAATGCGGTCACCGTCCGTTAGAAAAAAGGCTTTGTGAACAAACATGAATTGTGTTTAGCTACAGAACATCGTGTTATTCCTCATGGTAAGAAGTAACAAGAAAGAGCTTGATTATAAGATGTTGCTGGTTAGGTAGTTAGTTTAGAACTGTGAGTAGAAAGAAGTGTTGTACCTTGTAGTTAAGATCAGAAGGTGACTTGCCCTGTTATGTAGTGTCAGTGCTTAGTTTAGAAGTTACCATAGAAGTGTGCCTGTGTTAGTAGACAGTGATCTGCCTCCGTGTAGTTTCAGATTTAGACAGTCCTATGAATATTACCATGTGTTAGAGGTAGCTAGACGACGTCTCGTCAACACACGCCGATTCCAATGTAGTGTAGGACTCAGATATCATTTATAGGTGTGCTGTTTTAAGTTAGAACTGTCCTTGTATATTAAGTAGAAACAGTTGTTGACTACACGCACTTCAGATCAGTAACACGTTCTGATACGCATTGCTACGTCTTCCTTACATGTCGTGCTTCGAAGTCTGATTTGATTGTTAGTCTAGATAGTGTTTGCCTTTCGGTCTCAACTGCAAATTAACAATGTATGTCCTTCTGCGTTCAGTCACTGCACAGTATGCCGACACTCGTTGTTGCCACCCTGGTACGTTTAGATTAGAAAGATGTTGACTGTATTAGAGTAGACGGTGTTTGATGTTATTGCTCGTCAGCCAACACTTTGCTTAGATAGACATGTTTACTTATCTACAATCGACACGTGTTGCTGTGTTAGTAGATAGAACGTGGTTGCGCCCAACACTTTCTTTTCGTAACCCAGCACTTTTAACTAAACACAGCATCACTTGTGTCCACTAACCAGACAAACCACTTAGCAAATAGGAAAATAAGAATAATTGATATGCGCTTTTCTCTCTACAAACACAGCCCAAAATTACTTTATGCGGTTAATAACCGTTCGTTTCATCTTACATAAACCAACAGCCAACATCATAGCTACAAACTTAAACACCCACAGACAATACCAATCACTCTATTATATCTTACTGAACACAGCCAATCACTTCTTTATCACATACATCTACTAAACACGAGGCTCTCAGCAAACACATTATTATGCTAACCACAAGCAAACACTTATCTGTACATAACACTAGCAACACCGTCTTACTAACACAGCAACACTTTGACTAACACAGCTAAACATTTTTTCTACTGAAGCACTAGCAACCACTTTCTACTAACACAGCAACACTTTCTTGACCTAACACATCAACACTTCTAACTAACACGCCTTTCTACTTAACACAGCAACACTTCTACTAACACAGCAACACTATCTACTAACACAGGCAACACTTCTCTAACTAACACAGCACACTTCTACTACACAGCAACATGTCTACCTAACACAGCAACACGTTCTACTAACACAGCAACACTTCTACTAACAAAGCACTACACTTCTACTAAACACAGGCAACTTCTACTAACACAGACATTTCCTACACACAACATCTCTACTAAACACGGGCATCACTTCTACTAAACGAGCATACACGTCTAGTAAACACAGCAACACTCATTCTCTAACAACAGGCACACACCGTCTACTAACACAGCAACACTTCTCATACAACCAGACTTCGTAACATGAGCAACACACTGTGTTACTAACTAACACAGCAACACATGTTTACTAACACAGCAACACGTCTACTAACACAGACATTTCTAACACACTATCTATCTAACACAGAACCACTGTCTACTAACAGCATGCGACACGATTCTACTGTAACACAGCAACACTTCTACTGAACACAGCGACACTTCTACTAGAACACAGCAACACGCTCTACTTAACAACAGCAAACATTTCTACTAACACAGCAACACAGTCTACTAACACAGCAAACATTTTCTTACTATAACAGCAACAATGTCTACTAACACAGCAATTAACTTCTAATAACATCAGGCAACACTTTCATACATAACACAGTGGCTGAACAGCTCTAGTATTGACCGTGTGAACATTACTGTCCGTTATAGTTAAGAATAAAGTGCATGCTGAGTATGTGCGATGAGTAGACAGGTGGTAAATGCGTGTTGCTGTAAGTATAGAGTTTAGACGATGTTTGCGATCGTCAGATCAGTATGTATTAGTAAAGATGTGTCATGCATAGTTGTTATGCGATAAGTATGTTCATGTGCGCATGTCATAGTGTCTCCTATGCTGATTTGGAGCATAGTGAGTTTTACAATTTATGATGTAAGTGAGCTTTAAGGTGTCAATTAGAGAGTAGAAACTGGTTATGAACCAGTTTTAAGAAATAATGTCTCGTTGAAGCTCATGTGTAACAAATATCATGCACGGTTGAAGGTCTCGCTTTGCCAAATTTAATTTTTATCATTGTACATTTGCTTACAAATAAAAAACAAACTCAGTAGATCTATAGTCCAAAGATTAGGACAGTTGAGTATATTAGTGTGGATACACACGAAGCCATTTAGAGATTTGGCAGTCACTCTCCCATTATCGGTTCCACGACACAAGGTGTGTCTCGAGTTGTTCTCAGGAAAGAAGCTAGAGACCATTATTGATGAATTTCATCCTCATGTCGCTTCTCTTCGATCCTGTCTAACGTAGACTATGTACTCCTATGTGTTCTGAGAGAAATAGTCTCATGTACGTCTCACTGTCGCTATCTTGTAACCATGCTACTTCACCTACGCTACATACATAGTGTCGTCACTCGATTCCTCATCTCTCTCCGATACGAGTGTTGTCTCGAAAGCCTTCTCACCTACTGATCTCTCTCTTTGTGTCTCACTGTCTTCCTCGTGTTTCTACGACATGTATCAGCTTTTCTTTTACTCCCAAGTTGATCCTGCCTCTCTGTTGTCTTCCATGTGTTCCTCCCACTGTGATTTTCTGTCTCAGGTGTCTCACTGGTCTGCCTAGCTAGATCTCACTGTTTCTCTGTGTCTCACTGTCTCTGTGTCTCACTGTCTCCGTCAGAAAAGCACCACGTGTTCTGGCCTAGTTTCCATCTCTTGCTCTCAGTGTCTTTCAGCTGTCTCAGTGTCCCCGTCTGTGGGCTTCAGTTCGTACTCTTGTGTCATCAGTCGTCTGGTTGTCTCACGTCTTCTGTGTCTCACTGTCTCTTGTGTCTCACTGATCTCATTGCATCCTTCTCTCTGCCAATCTCCTTG
>NW_019942957.1:35187-50463 GCF_002910315.2 Salvelinus sp. IW2-2015
GCAACACAAACAACGAGCAACAACACATACAACTACAACAACGACACAGACAATAACAATGAACAACAAAACAAACTTGCAACAACAACCAAACACAACAAAGTCAAAACAAACAAACAAGACAGTGTGAGGCACCTGCCTGGTGCCTCTGCCTCCATTCCATCCCCTCGGTATTCATGGATTTTACCATGGGATTTCCGTGAGATGGCAGGTGTTACTATTCGAGACTCTCACACAAAATTTCTAATTGATCAGATCCAAATATGTGCTTATGATTTAATCTTCTCTGAGTTTTCATATGCCATCTCTTATCTTTCTGAGTCGATTTCACAGTAACGTGCATTCCTTTCTCTATCTTTCTCTGGTCTTCTCATACTGCATCTCTTATCTTCTCTGATATTCTTCATGTAATCACTGCAAACTTCCTCTCTTCTCTGAAGTCCTTAACTTCAAATCATCGTCTTATTTTATCTGTAAGAGTCTTTTCATAATGCCTACATGCTGTGACTTTCTCTGAATCTTGCGATAAGTAGACATTAGTCTCTGTATCTTCTCTGAGTCTTCATAATGTATCTTTATCTTCTCTGAGTCATCCATAGATAGCAAGTCTCTCTTATTATTCTCTTTCTCAGTGTATATGGCTGGAGAAGTAATATGCTGCTTCCTTTCGTCTCTCAAAGCATTCATAAGTATACCAACGTTTCAGTTTATTTAATTAATAAACGGTACAGAAAATAGCAGACTCCTCTATTCAGTTTAGAATACTAGGGCGGAAGCGTGTAGTATTGATTACGAGAATAATTTAAAAGAAGACTCAACAATATCACGTTTAATATACTCAAGTATCTGTACTATACTAAAGTCCTTCCCTGTAAGCTTCTTTACTGAGTATGGACACCTCCAACAATGAGTGCATATCCATTGTCTACGGAATTTATAGCCCCCTGCTATGTTAGTGCCATAGTGTGTGTAGACACCTCTGCACAACCTCATCATGTTACTGGCAATAAGAGCCTCCCGAGTTGAGCTAGCTACATATTATCAACCACCTCTCCAAACTCATTTATTACTTGGTTTACTTGGAATTTCACAGAACTTTCGCCACACCCCCCGAGGGAACCAGTTTTACGAGGAGAAAGCTTACGACAAGAGCAGGTTAAGACTATTACTTGTATTCAGCCCTGAAACTAGGTCAGTCAGCTCAAAGAAATACAGAAGACAACTCTTGTTGACCAGTTGACATACTGAACCATCAAGCTTTGGAATTTTATCAGGACACTGAACCAGTGACATTGACTTATAACACACTCCAGCTGGGAATACAGGAGACCTGTATGACAACAGAGGACTCCGACTGAAGCAGTTTTCAGCTGGGATGACCAGAGACAGTCAGAGTAGAATCGAAAGAACACAAGGGAGACAGAACGATCACTTGAGACACAGCGGACACGTGGATGAGACAGATGACACAGAGAGACAATGAGCAACAGAGACGTTCTGAGAGACATAGGAACACTTAAAGAGGACCAGAGACAACCCACAGAATGTTCGATTGCATAGACGTCAAGAAATGTTTGGTAGTAACAGGGAAGGAGCGAACAAATATGTAATCTAGGACACAATTCGGTAGAAGACTCAAAACACCAGAGACACAGAGCGACACAAGACAAGAGACACAGGACACTGAACACTGAGAACGAGACCGGATTTATGACTGACTATCAGCCTGGAACAGAGACATGAGACGGAAAGGACGAACTATCAAGATGAATAAAGGACCAGTGGAGGCAGAGAGGACAAGACTCGAAGGACTACCGCAGCCAAAAAAAGTAATGCGACGAGCCTAGTGTGTGATTCTAACTAGGGGCACACTGAATGCAAAAGCTAAAGCTGGAGTATCCAGTGAGATCATGACGTGCGATCCTAATCAGGCTGGGATACCGATCCGCGACAGCTTGTAGAGACACCCAGGAGCAGACACGAGACATCAGAGAGACAGATGACACAAGACACAGAGACACAGAGACTACCTAAGAGATACAGAGGTCATACAGAGACACATGAACACTGTAGACAACTGTAAACACTGAAACACTTGAAACACTGAACCACAGAGACACAGGAGACCAGACCTGAGACACACACGACACACATGACACGAGACACAGAGTACCACAGAGGCACTAGAGAACACGCCACAGCTGAGAACAGTGAGACACAGCCAGCTGACAGTAAGCATACAGAGACAGTGAGACACCAGATCACTGAGAGACAGAGAGACAATGGAGGAGACGAGAGACAGAGACCACAGAGACAGTGAGACCGAGACACTGAGACACTGAAGACAGTGAGACAGTGAGACACTGAGACTGAGAACTGATACACTGAGACACAGAGACAGTGAGAGCTACAGAGACAGTGAAGACACAGAGACCGTTGAACACAGAGACAGTGCAGACACAGAGACACAGAACACAGCAGTGATACTTAACATGAGTCACTTGAAGACACAGCTTACAGGGGAACACTAAAACTTTAGACCGAGTACTGAGACAACTGAACACAGTACACAAGAGACACACGCCACACAGAAAGAACGACAGAGACACTGAGAGCACTAGACACTGAAACACTGAGTACAGTTGGAGACAGTGGGACTTTGAACACAGAGACAGGAGACACAAGAACAGTGAGACACATGATCAGTGACTGACTAGACAGTAGATAAAGATACACTTGATCATGCACACTGAGACATTAGTCATACAGTGTTGCCAAGATCAGTAGATAAGACATGAGACATCTACTAACTGTGGAACAGAACAGTGACACAGAGACAGTTAGAGTACAACAACTCTACGTGCTTGTTGTACTGAATGTATGTAGACACTGGGCGTGAGCAGCAGAGACAGTGAGAACAGAGACAGTGAGACTGTGAGACAGAGACAGCTGAGACAGACAATAAACACAGAGAACAGTCAGACACTGAGACACAGAACCTGAGACTAGAGAGACACAAAGACACTGAGACATGCACACTGAGCACCAGACATGACTGCATCTAGCTGCCTTCCTTATCCGTTTGGCTTTGTTTTTTGTAATTGACCATTGTCAAAATTAGAATTCCAAGCCTTCTTAGATGTATTTATTCTGATTTGCTATGGTTATATTTTCAGCTGAACTTTAATTATTCAAATGGAACATGTCTTGCATCTCTCGAATGAATTAATAATATTGTCATTTAAATAATATGTTTTCATAATCACCATTTAACCACGCTTCGCTAGTATTATTATTGATCATTTCTGTGTTAAGAATGTTCATTGTCTCTTAGAAGATTTTGTTTGCTGTGTTTTATTTAAAGTATTCCTTTTATGAATGTTTGCTGTGTTAGTGAAATGTTGCTTTTTTACGTTTGCCTTTTTGAAATAAATTGTGTTTAGTTAAGTTTCCCTGTGTTGTAGTTAAGTGTGCTGTTTTATAATAGTTTGCCTTTTTTTTATTAAAGGATGCTTGTGTTTAGAAGTTTGCCTTGTTCATTCAAAGTGTTGCTTGTGGTGTGAGTTGTGTGTTTTGTAAACCAGTGTGCGGTGAGTGAAGTGAGACCTTGTGTTAGGAGAAGGTGTTGCTTGTTTAGTATAGTGTTGCTGTTTAAGAAGGTTGCTGTAGAGACGTTTGCTGCTGTTATTATAGAGAAAGGATCCCTGTGGTTAAGTATAGATTGTGAGTCTGTATATTAGTATCGATAAGTGATGCTTGTCGCTTGAGAAGTGATCTGTGTTTTGTAGAATGTTCAAGATTTCAGTGAAGTGTGCTGCTGTTAGTGTTTCCGACGACTTGTGTTCTTACGATAACATTTGCTGTGGTTAGTAGACAAAGTTCTGCCTGTGTTAGTGAATACAGTGAGCTTATGTGGTAGTGTAGTACAAGATAGTTAGCTGTTTAGTCGAGTGTTTGCTGCTGCTTCAGATAGAAGATGTTGCTGCTGATAGTTTGAAGTGTGATGTGTAGTAGACTGTTGCTGATAGTTTAGTCAGAAGTGTTGCTTGTGCTTGCTATATGAATTTGTATGCTCGTCGTAGTTAGTCTAAGTATTGCATCGTTTGTTTACTAAATGTTTAGCTCGATTTAGTAGAGTTGTTGCTCCTGTTAGGGCTTATAGTGGTTGCTTGTTGTAGAAGTGACTGCTGTGTTTGTAGAAGTGATTCTGTGTTAGTAAGTGTGCTGTGTAGTAAAGTGATGCGTGTTAGTAGAAAGTTGTTGCTCTGTTAGTAGAAGTGAGCTTTTAGTTAACAGTGTTAGTTGGCTGTATTAGTAGACGTTGTGCTGGTTAGTGACGTGTTGCTTGTTCTTAGTAGAGTTCGCTGTGTTAGTAGAAGTTTTGTTGCGTGTGTAGTAGAAGGCTTGCTGTGTTTTGTAAAAGTTGTTGCTGTGATGTACGTAGAAGTTTATGCTGTGTTATAGTAGTTCTACTTGTTAGGTAAAGTTGTTGCCTGTAATTTAAGTAGAAGTAGTTCTATAGTTATCGACAAGTGTTGCTGTGTTAGTAGACTGTGTTAGTAGAAGTGTTGCGTGTTAGTAGAGTGTTCATGCTTGTTAGCTAGACGTAGTAAATGGCTTGTTAGTAGAAGTGTTGCTGTGTTAGTAGAATGTGTTGCTTGTGTTAGTAGTGAAGTGTGCTGTGTTAGTAGAAGTGTTGCTTTTGTAGAACTGTGTTCTCGTTCTAAAGTTGCTAGTTAGTTAGTCTAGAAGTCTAGCTTGATGAGTAACTATACATTAATGTTAGAATGTTAAGCCCGTTTGTTATGAGAATGTCGCTTCTTGTTAGTTAGACTCACGATGTTCAGTTCGTGTTTATGCTCGTGTTGCTAGTATTTAGTAGACGTTTGCTGTGTTAGTAGATTTACAATGATGTTGTAGTATGATGATTGCTTGTGTTCAATTAGAACGTGTTTTCTGTGATAGATTATGTTTAGCCCGTTAGTTGAAAGACGTTGCTATATTTAGTAGAAGTGTTACTGTGTATAGTAGAAGTGTTTGCAGTATGTATAGTTAAAACAGTGTGTTGAGTAGAAGTGTGCTGTTGTAGATAAACTGTTGGCTCTCTATTGTGCATTTGTTAACCACTGTCTGTAGTGTAGAGTTGATATATAAGTTATCACCATAACATGTTACACCCCAATATCTCAAGAACAGATGGCGGTTTTCAGAAAACCAAATTGAACACACCTTGAATATCTCCAAAGAACAGATTGTTATCATAAACAAATCACGTTAACACACTCAATCCACACACAACATCTCATCCTCCTCACACCTGATTATCCACCCCCTCCATCAAATACCTCTCAACATCTTTCTTCCATAATCCTCGTTCTCTCCCTCTTTTTATCTCTCTCGCACTGATCTCGACAGACACATCGGTTCAGAAAAGCACCACGGTGTCTTTCCATATTTCTTCTCTGGCAATGGATAATCGTTCCAAAGGCACAAGAGTAGCCTTGTGCTCGTTTAATCTTTCATTCTCTGTGGGGTGGTGGTGTTTCAACTAAGCGTTGATGAAAGCTCGGAGGGTCTGTTGAAGGCATTGAAAGGGAGGAGGGCGCTGTGCGTTTCGCGCCGTTTGAGCAGTAAGCATAGTGAGCTCCGCGCCCTGGACGGCTGGAACATTCATTACCAGAGAGCCACAACACACAACACACCCACACCACACACACAACACACACAACCACCCACGACAGCACGACTACACACAAAGTCAAACTTACCCCCAACACACACACACTACACACACAACCACACTCACACTATCACTCAACCACACGACAACACCCCACAAACACCAACAGCACAGGGATGGGGGGAGAAAAGAGAAGTGAGGTAGCATGCCTAATATAGTCCCCAGACTTTTACTGTCGTACTTTCGATGTTAATTCTAGAGCCGGCAGAAGTTGCAGCTTTAGATTTGTTTCCCTCCTGTGTCCCACAAGATTTAGTTACTCCTATTTACACTAGCAGTATAACTACTGTTACACGGCCACTATTGAGGGGACTAAGTTTAGGGGCGATTTTTGTTTTGACTATGACACAGTTTTTCCATGTGAGTCAAATGCTCCTGCGCTGGGTGGCAACAAAGTGTAAGGCAACTGCAAGGACAAATTGGTGAGCGATGATAATGAAAATTTATGAGCTGTGCTTCCTGCTCTTCCTTCCGCCCGGGTACCGTTCCTCCTGCGTCTGGATACCTTCCTCTATCGAAGTATCGAAGAATGAGGAGATTCAAGAGGAAGATAGAGTATGACGATACACAGAACCGGGCAACAGCGGCTGCAGCTCGGAATAGCAAAGGAGAGCGCAAGCTCTGATCACGACGGAGGACATGGTGGGAGTGACGTGAAAGATCTGTCTCGCTCAATAGGACGATGGGGGTGGCAAGTAGAGGTTCTCAGATGGCACGCGTGTAGGTCAGAAACATGTGCAAGCGGCGAGCATAGAGCGGTCGGCAGAGGCAAGGGAGTGAAGAGAGAGCAAGGACTGTGGGAAGAGAGATAACGCCCAGGGCAATGGGACAGGGGAACGACAGGGGTAGCATACCGAGTAGAATCATTCGTGATCAGCGTGCGTGCCTTCGGCAGCGCCGGGTGGCGACGTGCGCCGGCACCGGGGGCATCTTTGCATGGAGGATGCAGCCGGGGACGAGGATTGAAGCAGGGCAAATAAGGGTGGTTAGAGGGAGGTGTCCGGATTAATACAAGTACCACGTGGAGACAAACGGGCACCCGTGTCCCCAGTGAGGGGTCCGAGAAGGCTGCGGGGCAAAAGGAGGGTGAACCGAAGGTCGGGGGGTGAGTCAAAACGAGATACGGGATCGGAGTCCTTATTACGGGACAACGGTGGCAGCAAGGGAGGGCAGAAAGTAACCAAGGGCTGAGCTTTACAAGATGACACCGCAGGAGAGTAGCTGACGGCTGCGTTCCATAACAGCACAAGGGGGAGTAACCCAAGGTGGTTAACCGTTAGTAGGTGAGTCGAGTGGGAGATGGAGCTCACAGCACTAGTATCGAAAACGAAAGTATACAGGAGGCGGTGCCGTACGGGCGATATTAGGCAGGGTACCGGGAACGCGTGTGTGCTCAATAGAGAGGCAGGAAGGCAGATGAAACAAGTAGTACTCGAGGAAACGGGAAACCATGTGAAGGTTATCATCCGGAAGTATAATCTGATCTTAGGTCTCAACTACTCTTCGAAAGAACGACTAACGTGTATTAGACAAAGGGAAGGCCAAAATTCAGATAGTAATTCATGAACAAAACAGGCGCCAAAGACGGGAGTCAGGATACTATCAAAAATCAAATCGAAGCTGGAAACGACGATGAGTTATACACATGAAAACCCTCCAAAACAGAGCGATGGGGCGAGGAAGCGAAAAGGACGGGATGATCTCTCCCTAACCAGACCTCGGCCGCGGACTCTGTCTCGCTTTCGTCCTAAAGCACTTGTTCGTCTGATCTGTATTCTACCGGTGATATCCAATGATTTAAAATAAATATGAGTTCATCCCAGTTGGAAGTTGTGTTTCCCCTGTGTGGTCAAACACGAATAATTATCGTTAAGTGTCACTTTATTTCACGGTACTACGTCAATCAAATTACGTACAATTGATTAAATTTAACGCAAGACTCCTTTTTATTTTACTTCTCTCGTCGAGACGTTTCGTCATTAAGTGACACCTTGTGTCGAGAAGGGCAGACTCGCGCACAGGTATAAGATGTAGTAGCCCCCGGCGTCATAATGTCGAGGTCGTTCTCATGGGCCTATGTAATGACGGCAGTGAATACTGGTTGGACCATATTGGTGTATTCCAGCAGATTGGCTTAAGCGTGATGATGTATCACCACATCATCATCGTGATATACCAGGAAGGAGTTCCCCCAAATGACAGTCAAGTGACGAACAGCCCCAAAGTGCTGGGAGGGGGAGGGGGGAGATATTCATTGGAGAATGTCCAGAATAGGTTTCTGTGGTCTCAATGTCGTTAACTCCGGGGGATAGGAGAAGAGAAAAAGACGAAATAATGGTGCACTGGATCGTATACGTTTGGGAAATCGTTATAGATTAACCGCATTGGAGAGATTTGATGATGATCTGTCTATGGGCGATTTACAGACAGCTGTGTGTTCATACAGCTTGTAGCATAATAACATTATCTCTTACTATGCATGAAAACTTATTATCCTATAGGCTCTGAGTCAGGGAGAGATACGATATGCGTGTTTTTTGTGCCTTACGCGCATGAGACACGGAGGCTTGTGATCTTGCTGATTCTCACAGCACCCAGACACATAATATCCTATTAATAAAATATTAATACTCTGTTATTTAGTGAAAATGAACTCTAGAGACATTAATTGTTCTCTAAGTGCCTCTAGTGGGCTATAATATCTATGGTACACCTCATTTGATCTTCACGTTTAATTTAACATGTTAAAAGATTCAGATGCATTGTCCATTGTTTAAGATTAAATCATGATTGACCGATTTTTTTTAAACCATTCAAGTCGGGTGCTTTTTGAATAGTATGGTGCCTAACTCAACTTTTTAATTGGAGGATCTTTTTTTTCATGCGTGAGCCATGATCTTTTAAGTTATTTGTAATGGCTATATATATATTGCTCATGGTGATCTTGAGTAGGTCATTAGCTGTGTTCGAGCATGTCCTTGAGATTTTTTTTGTTTTTAAAATTTACAGTTTTCATAACATGGGGACAAAAGGTCGCGACTCGACTTAACCAGATCATAGGTGTTCAATGATAGCGCAGGCCGTTGAGATGCGCTTATGTCTTATTCATTGTGGTCTATAGTTTGGTAGTGATTTGCCTGGTCCATGGCTTCTATAATACTATAGAAGGTGTGTCAGGTGTAGTTGTGGTTCTCACATTTTAGACGTTAAAGAGTATGTAGGTGGAGCTAGCAGTTAGAGGATCCTGGTTCGGAGTGTATTGTGGTTTGGCCGCCGGGTATTGTGGCATCTCAAAAAAACCGACTATACTCCTCAGATTAGATCTTGATGGTTCTGCTCCTGAAAACATTGCTGGACGCTAGTCTCCCTGGCTGCTTGTTCAGATTCACCGATGATTCGGGGTATGTTAATCCCTGTTAGCCAGTCGAATTCATCGATCAATTCCTTCCGGTTATTTAAGACCAACGTAGATCCAGGCACAATTGTTTTGTTTTTTTGTCACCCGGACAGTAACGGAAGTGAGACACGAACTTAGCTGGGACAGTTCCGCATGGAATAGTTCCGCCCCAGTGTTAGTTTAGTCTCTCGCTATAGCTCCTCCTCCATCGTTCCGACACTTGGTTGTGTCGTCGTACGCTCAGTTCATATTTGTGATACTTTTGACATATTGGGTGTTTGGTGGATAATATGCTCCTCCTGTGCCTGTGTTAGCCATCTGACGTGCGTTGATTTTTGATTGTTTTTGAAAGATATCACAGGCTTTAAACCAATTCAGCGGAAAACCAAATAATGCATCCAACAAAGTACTTATTGCTGTCATATATAGAAGAAGGCCATTAATGGGTTTTAGGCAGGTTTTTTTTCTGAAACAGCATCTTGTTGACATTGTTTGTCTTAATACGGTAAATAAGTGACTGATTGTTTCTTATTTTTATATATCATATATCTGTCTTATTTTTTTATACCTTTAGAGGTGCTGATCGGATTATTCGTTGTGGAAGTTATATCGAATATGAATACCGTGGCTATTTTCAGTTCATTTTCCTACTCTGAGGAAAGGGAGGAACGACTGACTTTACAGCCTCGGTTCGAGACACCTGCCATATATTGTTACTATTTAACGAATTTCCAAGACTCTCATACAAGGACAAGGGAAATGCTCAACAGCCAGCAGCTAGGAGCTTCCTTGATGGAGACCATCGGGGGGACATGGGCCCACGCATCCTGATTGGCGCGGAGGAAAGGTCTGCCGTACAGGGCTATGGGAGAGACTGATCCTTGTGTGGCTTTTTAGGTAAGTGGCAAATGCTGTAAGCCTCGGAGATGGGACTATTACAGCTTTGGATGAGAGAGGCCAGTTGATGATGTTAGCGATTCATTGTGACTTAAACACGGAAGAATGAGGGTCCGGGGCGCTAGGTGCCGATATATCTTACGGAGAACGCGTTTGAATGCTGTTTCAGAAAGCGTTCTAATTTTACTGGCCATCCATTCAATAATAGCACTGATATAAAGTGATTAAAAAAACACTGCCATAAATAAGCAGTGATAAGTACGAGGTAAAAACACTTCCTCATATAAATTATCTAGACGATCGGTGGTGTGGCACTCTCACGGTCCGGTCAGAGAATCGTTGGCAAATCATAATAAAGGGTTTTACCGGGACATTTGGGTTTTAAATGGATGATTCAGTGCTGGAAGTCTTGAGTAACTGTGTCGCGCGTTGATGTCGAGCGCTCGTTTGGACAACTATAGTCTGACATCCGGATGCTGTATCTTGTTCAATCGTGTAATCATGCATTGCGCACGGAATAGATTATGCCACGATTTAAATACGCTTCACATTGACTACTATATATCTTCGTTGTCACAAGTTTAACGTCCTGTTATTAGGAATTAGACCTCCACGAGCTCTCTGCTCTTGTCTGTCATTCTTATTTAATTTGTTAGGCCCGCCATATTATACACTACTGTTTACTTAGCCGGAGCCTCTAGTTGATGGATCTTTAATGTGTATGTGAACAGGGTGTCTTCTGTCGAGTTCTATAAGTGTATTGTATCCTCAGTCAGGTGGATACCATATGAAAAGCCGGCTCTCGCTGTGACGCAATCATGCAGGCTGATAGACAATTAACCACGGTTGCGACGCAGTGCTACATAGAAGGGGCCACACGAGGATGGGTTCTCCGTTCTCAGAGCTGCCGAGGAATCGATATGATTTGATCCATAGTGTGGGCGCTATGCGGCCGTCTCTGTGTGATTTAGTCACGGCCACTTGGCGTTGATGCTGTATCTCTCCAGCTCTCTGCTATTCGCACTAGCTCAGTCCCCAAGGTCAGCGACGCGGCTCCTCTCTCTTCAGCCTGCCTACTCTCTCTTGGGTCAGCTAATCACCAGTTGGCCAACTCACTCTATTAACACTAAAATCAGTAAGAGACTAATGGCGAATGAGCTGCCCCTGCTTCCTTGTGGGTCTGCATTTCACAAAGCTAGTCACGTGTAGTACACTCCTTGCTCGGATTGTTGTGATATTTCGAGTAACTCACCCTCTCCTCTGCGGTTGAGGAAAATGAACTGCATTGAACCGGTTCTGGTGTGTTCGGGTAACTTTCCATCCTTCATCGTACCTCCTACCGTGATTCAAGTACCGTCCACCATTAATGATCTTCATTCTTGCGGTACGCGCAAGGCACCGCCGGGAACCAGAGAGTGGTCGTACTCCCGGGAGGAGGTTGCTCGGAAAATCAAAAGACATAGCTTCCAGACTGTTTTATTATCTCCCAGCTCTCTCTCCTCCCTCATTTCGCTCACGCGTCGAAAGGTGCTTGGTCACTCTCTACATAACCACGTTATCCGAGTTGGCCACCACCTACGAGTGCGAGATATTCTGAACTTATGCGAAGAGCAGTGTGTGGGTAGTGCAGCGATCTGAATCCGCATCACAGTAGCCTGCCCTTATGTCACGTTCCGTTCCCCTATTTTATGCTCTGTGTCAACCAGTGAGGTCTTACTTGCATTTGTGAAATAGGAGCCTTTGGGACACAGGCAAGGGACTAAATCACTGCCACTCTGCGCTCGTTACACACAGACGTATATACAAGTCCTGGGATCATTCTGGGAGTGTGATTTGGTGTTGTGGCTGTGTGGTGGACAGTGTGGTTGTGTGTGTGTGTGTGTGTTGTGTGTTGTGTGTGTGATGTGTGTGTGTAGTGGATGGTAGTGAGTGTGTGTGTGTGTGTCGTGGTGTGTGTGTTAGTGCGTGTGTGTGTGTTGTAGTGTGTTGTAAATGTGGTGGATGTGGTTGGTGTGGGTGTGTGTTGTGGGTGTGTCTGATAGAGGGTATGATTGTTCCCTACTGACTGCCAGGGAGGACTAAACTTATACTGGCTACTGATCGACGGTGATCATGAAACGGAACAAGGAGAAGTCCCTTCCATCCTTATCCCATAACTCCTAGACACAGCTTCAGTTACGTTTGACACACACACACACAGAAAAGATAGAGATGATTAAACGGCATCTCGGCCTAACTTGGTGTCAGCTTTGACGGATGACGAGAGCGATTAGCCATGACCGAGAGAGAAAAATATGGAACACGTTGGTTCTTTCTGACGAGTTCTCGTCCTGGACAGGATCAGTGGGGAGAAAATAGAGGGATGTGAGATGAACGTATTTTGATTATGGTATAAGGAAAGACTGGTAGAGATAGGGAGGGAGTGGCAACAAACAGATTGTCATGGAGGAGAGGTGAGTGAGGATGGGGTTTCGTGTGAGGTTTCAAGTTTGGTTTTCCTACCAATTCATGCTCTTGGGAGAGTCACTCAGGTGGTGGGTTAATGGTTTTTTCCTTGAAACCAATCTGTTCTGAGATATTGGCTATGGACGATTTAGAGACGAGAGACTGTATGAAACGGAGATAGTAGTGCGAATGATCATGGGTTCTATATACTGTTGATGGTTAACTATTTCAATTCTCACTACGATCGGCGGGTGTTATTCGATAATTCACATAGGGAGAATGGGCAACACCGGTCTACTCTACTCACGAAGCCGCTTCTACTAAGCAACAGTTCATCCTAACACAGCAACCACTGTCTACCGCTGGGCATGTCTACTAACACAGGGCAACACTATCTACTAACTACGAGGCAACACTTTCTACCTAAAACACTGCAAAACGTTCTACTAACACAGCAACACTTCTACTACACAAACACTTCTAGCTAACACGGCAAACACGGGATCTACTAACACAGTCAAACCTTCTCTACTAACACGAGGCAACACTACTAACACCGCAGCAACACGGTCTCACTAACAGGCACACTTCTGTTAATAAGACACGAAGGCACAGACTAGTGACACGAAACACGAGGCAACACTTCTGAAACAGCACGCAGAGAACACTTTCTACTGATTAGAACGACAGTTCTACTAAACGAGCACACACTCTCTAGCTAACAACCGACACACTTCTACCTAACAAGAAGGCAACGACTTGATCTAACGCAAACACCCAGCATCTTCTATCTAATCCACGAGATGGAAGGGCGAACACTGCATACTAACACAGCAACACTGTCTACTATACACGAGTTCTGAACTAACACGCAACACTTCTAAACACAAGTTCTACTAACACAGCAACAACTTCTACTGAACACGAGCAACAATATTCTACTAACACAGGCACACTGATCTATCAACAACAGCTCACTTCTACAACACGCAGCAACACTTGCTTAACTAACAGGCAAGACACTTCTACTAACACAGGACAACCTGTCTACAAACACAGACAGCATGAGTCTTACTAACAGCAACGAGGCTATCTGACTAACACAGGAACACGTCACTAACCACAGAAAGACACGGATGTTAACTCACAGCACAAGCACGACTATCTGAACGAACGCACTCGACTGTACTACTAACAGGGAGGGCACATCTTCTATAAGCACGAGGAAGGGATCACTATCGAACTAACACGAAGCAGCAGTTATTGTACATATAACACTAGGCATGCACTGAGGATCTACTAACGACAGCATCACTATCTACTAAGACAGGCAACACGATAGTACTAAGCAACGACACAACACTCTCTACTATAAGACAGCAGAAGGTCTACTAACAGCGCACAACCACTCGTCTTAAATAAGCACAGAAGCAAACATTGTACTACTAGAACCGCAGAGGCAACATCTCTACCGTAACACGACAGCAGACACTATCTTGACATAAACGATCAATCACTTCTATAACACCTAGCAAACACTTCTTACTAAACAGGGCAACAGCTTCTACGTAACGCACAGGCCAAAACTTTGTATACTAGACAGCAGCAACAGGTCTACTAACAGCAGGGCACTCTTCTCTAACAAGCAAAGACATGGTCTGACTAGCACAGGCGCAACAACTTTACGTAACACGCAGTGGCAACCACTGGTCTACTAACACAGCAACACTTCTTACTCACGCACACTCCTTAACACAGCAACTCTACTACACCGTTCTACTAAAACACAGTCACACTTCTACTAACAACAGCAACACTTCTACTAAACACAGGCATCACTTCTACTAAACAGCATAACTCTCTATAACACCAGGCAACATCATCTCACGCCACGTCTACTAACACGGCACACTTCTACATAACACGAGCCAGACACTTCTAGTAGAACCATTGACTGACAACAGCACACTAGTTAACTACACAGCAACACTGATCGTACTAACAAGCAACACTGTCTACTAACACAGCAACACTTTTACTAACACAGCAATCACGTATCTCAACACAGCAACACTTCTACTAAACAGCCATTCGACTAACACGCATTCTACTCTACGACAAGCAACACTTCTACTACACAGCGATCAACTGTTCACATAGACACAGCAACACGGTCTACTAACACAGCAACACCATTTCTACTAACACAGCAACAGATTCTGCATAACGATGACACAAGCGACAATTACTTCTAATAGCTAACACAGCAACACTTCTACTAACACAGCAACACTTCTACTAACACAGAAGTCATAATAATCACATAGCGAAGCGTGGTTAAATGGATGATTATGATCGCAACATATTATTTAATGGGCACATTTATCTAATTCATTCGCAGCATGCAATGACATGTTTTACAATTTGAATAATTAAAGTTCAACTGAAAAATATAACCATAGCAATATTCAGAATAACAATACATCTAAGAAGGCTTTGCAAATTCTAATTTTACAATGTCAATTCACAAAAAAACAGAAAGCCAAACAGGTTAAGGAAAGGCAGCTAGTGCAGTCATGTCCTGGTCTCAGTGTCTCAGTGTCTCAGTGTCTTTGTGTCTCTCTGTCTCAGTGTCTCTGTGTCTCAGTGTCTGACTGTCTCTGTGTCTCACTGTCTCTGTGTCTCACTGTCTCTGTGTCTCACTGTCTCACTGTCTCTGTGTCTCACTGTCTCTGTGTCTCACTGTCTCTGTGTCTCACTGTCTCAGTTTCTCAGTGTCTCAGTGTCTCAGTGTCTC